>NW_010131004.1:0-6765 GCF_000699245.1 Pterocles gutturalis
GTTATCCGTGCGGAGAGCTCGGCAGCCGCCCCTGAAGGCTCCCTTCCCCTCATCTCCCTGGTGCCCCACCTGCCTGAATTGGACGCTGTGCGAAGAGGGGAGGCCGCTTTGTGTTTTCCTTCTGAGCACGGTTCATGATGACGTTCAGCGCAGGGAACCGGGAGGCTGGAGATCAAAGTGGACTTTGCTGAGCGACGTTGGGGCTGACAGGAATCACCCCAGAGCCAGGGGAAGCTGCAGGGCCGGAGCCAGGCTGCTACCTGCCTGCCTGAGGGGGAGAGGGAAGGAAAAGCTGTGGCTGGAGAGGATGGTGAGATGAGATCTCCCCCCCTGGCTCCTCCTCTCGTGTGAATCCACCTTGTCCGGGGCTGTCGGGCGAGGGGGAGCAGGCTGGGCACAGCTATGGGGGGGCAGGAGCATCCCGGGAGGAGGCTGCTGTGCCGGGGACAGCGGGACGGGCTGGGACCCCGGAGGGGACGTGGCTGCCAGGGGTGGAGGGCAGGAGGGGGGAGCACATTGCCCCAGCTGGGGTGACTGCTGCCTGGGGACAGGGCAGCTTGCAGCAGGAGGGGGTGCTGGAGGGGACCACGGTGTCCCCAGAGCAGGAGTTGGTGCAGGGAGCAGGTCACCCGCGCAGAAGTGGCACTGGGGATTTCTGAGCGCCTTTGCCCCATCTCTTGGGGTACGCGGCTGCAGAGGAGTCTCGTGCTCCCAGGAAAGGTGTTCAGTCACAGGGGAGCAGAGAACGAGGTAAACCAGGAACTGGGATAGTTGGTTTTAGGCCTGGGCGGTGGGTTGTTGGAGGCTGGGGAGCAAAGTTTGCAGTGACAGGTTATATGCGTGGAGGGGAAGGGTTGCCCTGAGCCCGGGTTTTCTGCGGTGAGCACAGGGCTGGCGAGGGACAGCGATGCTTGCGGCTGCGTTGGTTGGAGCTGCCTTCCTTGAGTGTGGGGCTGGGCAGAGGAGCTGATGGCAGGCACTGGGGGGGGGGGTGGGCTTGGGGGGGGGGCTGCAGGCAGCTGCCTCTGGGCTGTGCAGGAGTTTGTGCTCTGAACCGAGACCTGCATGGATGGCATTTCTTCCCCCAGTGACTCTGAATGACTAAAAGTAAGTCTGAGTAGCTCCTGTGAGCCCCGAGCTCCTGTTACAGGATTAAGTTTCCAGCCTCGTAGGCCACCACTTGCAGCAGCAACAGTTTGGGAGGCAGCTGTGGCAGCAGTGCCGCGGAGGCAATACCCAGCGTGAGCGGCTTTGGCTGTCACAGGCCCTGTGCTCAGCACCCGTTCCCCTCGGGGCTTTAGCACCCTGGGAGTGTCTGACGGGGCTTTGTGCCCTCTGAACTGACAAGCCCAAGGAGGCTGTGCAGGGGGTCTCACAGAAGTCGGCGGGTGTTTTGCTGTTGATGGCAGTGAAGAGGACTTTATCTCTCCAGGCAGATTGTTCACCGGGCACTTTGTCTGTAAGGATCTGACCAAAACGCAGTATTTAAAAGTGTCTGGAAGTTGGATTCCAAATTATCCTGTGTGTCCTGAGCCAGGTCTGGAAGATCTGGAAAAACACAGCTTGGCACAAGAGGTCATCTTCCTCCACCCCCTGTATTTCTTTGGAACTTTTGCCCATACGGTTACAAGGATAGGTGAGACAAATTGAAGTCTTCAGGATATCCTTCGCCATAACAAACCCAGCTCCTGTGTTAGCCATTTGTTGGCCTGGCAGCATTTGCTCTTAGAGGAGAGCTGGTTTGTGGTGATAGTCCCAATTCAGTTCTTGTTCCCTCTACCTAGAACATTTCTCCTCTTTTTTGTTTTAATGCTTTAATTGTGACTGTGGATCCAAGTGTTCCTGGAGCTGCTAGTGTTTTGGGATCAAAACCAGCCTGGAAGCTGGAGGACTTTCAGATCTGCCTTCAACTCCTCCTTCATTGTAGCTGTGTCTGCACAGAGCTGGTCACAGGGGAGGTGTTGCCAGTTTTGGCTTCTGCTTCTGTCCTGGTTGGACTGCCTGTGACTTTGGGACATGAACCGTGCTGTCAGTTTGTGCCCAGCCAGCTTGAGTACCGATTTCTCTTCCTTGCTGAGAGCCCACTGTGATCTTCCTCTTTGATTACCTGCCTTGGCTCCTGCAAAAGGTGCTCGAAGCTTTTCTCCCAGGAACTTGGTGGGCAGGGGGAACAGCGTGAGTGGGTGGGGAGGGCAGCAATAGGAAGGAGAAACTTGAATTAGCTTTCACATGCAGAAATAAACCTTTCTACTCACCAATACTATTTTGTGTTTAGCTAGCACTTCCCCCTGCAGCTCTATTTTGCTTTTTACCTTTCAGACACAAATAGTTGAGCTGACCTGTCTTCTGTTTCTTGTATGTTTACTTGGATTTGCCTCATAGTTGAAGAATGGCGTTAGGTGGAGTGGTAATTGGTAGGTCTCATCGGGCCCGAGTCAGCACAAGTGGAGATGCTGATGTGGATGTCTTGTCTCGGACCTGCTATCGCTGGTGTGTCTCCTGTTCCTGGCAGTAATTCTACAGTGGAAAAATACAACAAAAGTATCTGTGGTTTGCTAGTGGCTTGTCTCCGTGCTTTGAGCTTTGGGGATCTTTTCCAGGTGAGTGTCTGCAGCTGTGGCTTGTGTGCAGCTGACGGCAATTTTGCATGTTTAAATGGCCAGGTGCAGCTTATCTCTGGCAGTGCCCTGTTCAGGAGTTGGCCAGCTGGGTCTCATGAGAGAGAAGATGGGCTGCAAGGTGGCTGTCACCTCCTCCACCATGCGGTGTGGGACGTGGCAGGTGGGTGTCCCTTGCTCTGAGCAAGTGTCACGGTGTCCACCCGGTCACTCCCGCTGACTGTCATCCAAGGAGCCTGTGATCTCGGTGATGCAGTCTTGTGTCCCTGGCTGCTGGAGCTTTTGACCCCAGGAAGCCCTGGACAGAGGACAGGCAGGCCTACAAGTGCTCCAGGTCTTCTGGCTCCTGGGTTGGGAGGGTCTTCTCATCAGCATGTGCCAACAGCCCTACCTGCAGGTCTGTGGATCTCGGTGCATTGGTCTGGGAGAACCTCTGGGTGCTCCAGTGTCCAGTCTCATATCTTCCCTTCTAGAGGCAGACTTAGAACTCATGTCCCTCTTAAAGCAGGGGCATGTCCTGCTCGGTTGAGAAAGCTCTGCTGTGAATGTTGCTTAGCACGAACAGATGTTATCTGTTGGTTTGTCTTGCTCTAATGACTTGTCATCATGACTGTGTGTGTTAAGTATTCAAGAATGAAACAGTGGTGTTTATATATTCAATGGGCTCATTTCCCAACATTATTTTTTATTGTCTATTGCTTATCTAGTGGAATATTGACAGATGCAACTGCCTCTTGACTGATCCAGAGCAAAGCACTTCTCTGCCCTGGAGTCTTTGCTGTCAGTTACACCGTTTGAATGGTTCGCGCTGCTTCCATGGGACAGCGCTGGGTTTGGGGCTCTCTGTGTAGTACAGGTGCAGGACACTCCAGTGCAGCACCGTGTAAGGCTTGTGAAGATGGGAAATGGCAAAGTTCAGGTTGGATACACCTCCTTTACTCTGTTCTGGTTGTGTGTACTTTTTGATTTCCATCAGAAGCCAATGAAGGCAATTTGGGTTCCAAAACATGTGTTCAAGGAATCTTTGGGGAAAGTTTTACATGTTTCTTCATAATCCTAAAAGCGAAAGTGTGCTTTCTCAGAGAAATGGAAACAAACATTCTGATGTGACTTCTGAAAGTGATACCTTGCACCTGTACCAGTGATAGCTCTCCTTTCATCCAGCTTGCTGTGCATGCCCGTGCTTAGCTTTCCCACAAGCCAGTGTTCTGCAATGTCATTTTTGTCCAGCCTTAGCTCCCCTAGAAGCTTGACAGAAGCTGCCATCGCAGCACGGGCTCCAGAGCCAGACCGTTCTCCTTTTCTTTCTGATCCTCAAGTGTTGAAAACGCTCTGGCACCTTCGCAGGCTCACCGTTGCGTGGCAGGGTGCCTGCACAGTTGGCTGCATGTCACCAGGAGAGCACTAAAACATTTTCTTGTCGTGTCACCTGAGCGTGATCGTTTCTCCAGACAGTGCTGTTGAAGGGGCAGCCCTCGGTCCCTTCCCTCTGCTGGCGTGAGTAAATCGCTGTTTGCTTTGTTTGCAAAGGGCGCTGGAAAGTACTTCAGTGTCTCACGGGGAGTGAAAGGCCTAATGTTTTCCGTTTTCTGCCTCCTTCTCTATTCCCTATTTTGAAGGAGAAAATCCTCCAGATCAGAAATTTTCCAGGTGCTTCCCTGCAGAGAATTTTGATTCAACACGCAGTGCGCAGCTGCCTGCTCGTATTTATCAGGTGCACCCAGCAACTGCCCAGGTGACACGGGGCTGCTGGTGCGTGGTGAACCCGAGAGGGACGAGTGGAAGTCACACCATTAAAATCCTGGGCATTTGCGAAAGCTGTTTTTAATGTCTCCTGCCCTCACAGGCAGAAGATTACAGCCTTGGATTTGGGATGCTCTTGAAGTGTCACCAGAAAAGCTGTCAAATGTGTGTGTGCAGAAATGGAGGCTTGGAGAGTGTCTGTAATTGTGATTCTCCTCTGCACAACACAGATTGTCGGGCTTTGAGCTCAGGTTTGTTTGTGTCAGGGACAGACATTGATACCACAGCTCCTATTGGGGCATGAATATTTCAGCAACTGAAACGATGCCTGCCTGCTCCAGAAAAGAGCTGCTTACATCCTTGTTTGATCTTTTTAGCGAGCCTAGCCAGCTCAGGTTGGCATCTCGGTTATTTATTTCCTACAGATACGGTCTCTGCTAACTGTGCTGTGCCATGACTCTCCTCTCTTCATTCCAGAGGCTCTGGGGACTCAAGTTCGGAAGAGGTGAGATTTCTAGCATGAAAAAAGACTAAAGCAGACAGAATTTGCTTCCTGTTTTGTTTCTTTTTGAGGAGGCACCTTGTACTTTGTAGGATCTACGGACCAGAGGTGGTCCCCGTTGCCACTGACGGGGCAGCTCAGGCTGGCCCAGGCTCCCTCCCAGCGGGCTTGCTTGGATTTTGATGTTGGTGCCAGAAGGCAGTGAGCAGTAGGTGCACACTTCAATCATTTTTCTGCACTGTGAGGATCTTGAAGCATATTTTCTGTGAAAACTTTTTTAAAGGTTTCCCATAAATGTCTAGAAGTCAGGCCAGGAGGAAAAGCAGAGACGTGTTAAGGCAGGGTCTGACTGCTCCAGGGACGCTGGGTGCCAGGTTGACTCGTGTCAGACACTCTGGAAGCACATGGATGAAGTAAAATGTCCAGGGTCATCAGCAGGGTGCTGGCAGAGCAATGGAAGATACCAGCTAGAAGCAAACATCGTTGAATTTTTGTGTCTTGAACTCGCTGTGGGGAACAGTGGTGTTGGTGTGGCCAGGGACCTTGCAAACGTAAGCCAGTAGGTGCCTAAGTGATAGAATTCGAGTCTCTGGCGAATAACGAGGACAATTTATGGTGGTACATTACTTCATGTGTCCTTTTTCAAAGCAGCCCTGTGGTGCTTCCATCCAGAAGTGCCAGGGAGAGAAGAGCCCCGGCACCCCGAGGCTGCAAGGCTCGCTGGAGATAGGGACGCTGAAGGAGGGACACGCTGGGCAAAGAATTGCTGCTTGTGACATGTGAGGTGTTAAACACATCCCATACAAGGGGCTTGTGAAAGGGTCTGGATTCAGGATGTGCCTGCGCATAGCAGAAATGTTCAGTTTTGAGCAAAAAGACCAGCCCCCCCCCACCCCATGTGCAGCCACTGTGTCAGGCTGGGTGCTGAGCCGAGCGTTGGCCATCGGCACGTTACAGAGGTGGCCAGGTAACACGGCGGGATTTACAATGGAAGATGTATGGGCTTTCTGGGGACGGAGGATTTACAGGCTTTTCAGACACTTTGCGTTGCATTTTGTTTGCACGTGTTTGGGAGGAGTGTCCTTGCATGCATATATATCATATGCAAAAGTATTTTGAGTTGCTGTGTGTTTGTCTGAATTTAGAAAAGGAGTGATTTGAAGAAAGAGTTCTCCAGGAAATGTTTGGTTTTGGGTTTTTTTTTTTTTGTTTTGCAAGTACGGGCTTCTTGACTGTGATTTGGGGGAGAGGAAGGGGTGGGAAGGAGGGGGAGGTTCACTGAGGTTTTCTTCTTTTCTTGTAGTGTTTTGGGAAAACTCCAGCCAAGGCCCACATAGAGTCAAATGAATCAGCCTCCCTTTTTGCCATAAGTAATTGGCAGCTCTAGCTGCAATGCAGTTTTGATGTGTGGCTAATACACTTTTTCTTGCTTAATTGAGAAGAAACACTGCAGTAGACGCATGATGTTGAGTTGGCCTTTGTATGGAGTCTTTGAGCCCGTAAGGAGATATTGTGGGCTGCTTCTTGAGGGGTTGGGATTTGCTGCAAATTGTATTCCATACTCCAGTCTGAAGCCTGTCGTTACTGTTCATCTGCTATAGAAAATACATTTCTTGTTGCAGACAAGCGTAGAGGGCACAGCAAGCTGGCGCACGGCACTGTGGCTCAGCGCAGGGTTTCCTTGGAAGAGTCTCATTTTATAACAACTTCAACAGAATATTCATGTTCTGAGATGAGTGACTGTTCCTGTGCTGACAAATAAAGCTTTTTGGGCTTCTCATATTCCTGTAACAAAATGAAATTCACTTGTTTTCTAAAGCATCTGGTGCCAATTCAGACTCAGAGCTTTCTGTGTCTGCTGCAGGATTTCTGCTAGGCTCGGAAAACTTCCCAGACAAGCTC
>NW_010131004.1:6777-34372 GCF_000699245.1 Pterocles gutturalis
GGATCTGGGGTAACTGGAGGGCTTTCTTGTCCTGGAAACAGGACATGTAGCAGTTGCCCTTGGCAGGCTGAGACTTGCCAAATGCCTTTTATTTCCTGTTGGAAGCTTTTACATGGAAGGACTATATTACTTGCACAACTGTAGTATCTGTTGGTAAATATTGGCTTTAATGACATACGCTTCACTTCAGCAGAATAACAACAATGGAGATGAATGTCGAGCAGTGAAATAAGTGTGCTGTACTGGGGCAGTAACATCAGTGTTCTTTCACAATGTTTTAAATGGCAAATACCATACCTATTATTTTCATAGCATTTGAAAATTCATTAGAAACAAGTCCCTTTGAGGAACCTGTAGTCATAAATGAGATTAACTCAGCCTTGGAGTTTTAGTCATGACCAAGGCTCCAGATGCTGTCTAAACAGAGCAAACAAGCCTGGCCTGGAGTTAGTCTTTCATGGGGTTGCTTCACCTACAGGCAGCTTGTGCCCTTCCTCCCCCCAGTTGTTCTGTGGGGAAAGAAACCATGTAAAGAAAGGACAAATGTGGAGTCTTCACAGGAGGAAATAAAATGCTTGGCTCTAGCATTTTGTACCTGAAATGAAACACAGAAGTGGCTGGTTTTGCTCTGCACCTTTGCAGGGGGCAAAGGCGGGGGGGACTCTTGGGTGTTTGAAGATGCAAACACATAGAAAGCAGAACGGCATTTCCTTTCCGAGCATACTTAGCTGAACAACACTCCCGCTTGTTTGGTTCAGTGTGTTATGTGTATCTGGAGAGAGATTATATCCAGGCCAGTTGGGCTGAAGTTTGTTCTTTCTCTCTCCAGTTCACTGGACAAGTGTTTTATGTTTTCTTCAGCATAACTTTAAATGGACATTGTCTTACCCTGTTCTGGAAAGGAGCTGGTATTTCTGCGACTCATGCTGCCATGTAAATAACCTTTTTATTTTCTGAACAAGGTTGTTACATCACGATGCAGTAATCCTCTGCCCGTGGGATAAACCATCCTCTCTGTCTGTGCCTCTGTCTGCTGCTCTTATCTGTGTTTGTTCTTTCTTCAAGTGTGCACAGGGGGAGGAGAAATGGGGGGAGAGCAAAAGGTTTGATTCTGGCCTGTTAAACTATGTTTAGAGAGAATAATGCATGGGTTGTGAGATGCAAAGGGCTGTTGTCTCACAGAGCTATTGCTTTGATACTTTATCCACAAAGAGAAGCTCCGGAGTCTCAAGTCAGAAGAGCCTGGGGATGAAATTACACCTTTGCCAGGCTCTGACAGGTTAAACTTTACGGAGATGCAGGTAGCAAATTATCCACAGACTGAATGGCAAAGGAGGGCTTTAAAATAGGCTTTAAAAACCTGCTGGGGAGACTTAAGTGGATAAAAATAGTTCTTATAGCCTTCTTTTTGTCTGTAGAGCTAAAAGCAATCTACAAAGGAAGGACAATGTCGGTATCTTGGTCTCAGCCCAGAGGAACCTGTGGGATGGAGCAATGCCGCTGTGGGTGGAACGCGGGTCAGTATGGTAGCCGGCAGCGGGACCCAGCCACCTTGCTGCCTGTCCCATTGCCTGGCCATTGGACTAAGTTGCCCTCCCTTCTTGTTGCAATTTGTAATTTGTCTTGGATGTGTTTGTGTGCTTTTTCCCGAGTCACTTTACACCACAATACATCATTCACGGCCAGCCTGGGCTGTGCCCGATGAAGTATGGTTCGTAACTATTTTTGATTCATTTATAAAAGGATTAGGTAACGTGGTTGCCTGGACAGCGGGGACTGTACTGTGTTGACCCAGCAGGTCTCTCCCAGTCCTGTGTTCCTATGTAACCTGAGGTGATGCCATCTAAGCCACATCGAGATGCCAGTGATGTAATTTCAGCCCGTCTGGCCTGAGCGCCAGTGAAGGCAGGGAGGCTGCACGTGTGTGAGGTAGGATTGGCTTTGATCCTGGCTATTTTGCCCAAATAATAAGTAGAAGATAAGCAGGGTTTGATTCAAAATGAAACCAGTTAACTGAGAAAGTAGAGCAGATGTGTTGGTGGTGGAGTCCATCTTTCACCTGCTCCGAGAGGAAATAGCACGTCGTATTTTACTGTGCGGCTCCGAGCTCTGTTGCAGATTAAGACAAATATCTAAGTTGAGTCATCAGGTTGTAGTGTCTCAACAAACTACTTAAAAAGGTGTCAGGCCCTCTCTGTGGGTGGGTGTTAAAGTGGCAGAGCTATCAAAGAAACACGTCTAGAATCGCATGAAGACTTCGCTGTTCCCATCGTGCCATACTTATAGCTGCTCAGAGCACTGCAGTGACAGAGCGTCTGTCCTCCAAGCTGGAGGTGACAGACTCCCGTAGCTGTCAGCAGGACAGGACTACGATGGACACCTTGCAGGGCAGGAGTTCTTACAGCTATCACACAGACATGTGCAGCGAGTTGCTTGTAGTGCAAGCGGAGGAACTGGGATTGAGCTGTGCCCATCTGTGGAGATTTAGCCGTGGCTGAGCAGTCCCCGTTCCGGTCAAAAGGGACACCAGTAACAGCCACTGTATCCTCATGATGATATTTCTATGCTTTATACTTGTCCCTAATTTATTATGTCCCGAATCCAAGAGGCTTCTCATGGAGATTGCATTGCTGACAACATCTTAATCCGTGTTTCAGCTGTGCTGCCTCTGGTGATGAGAACAGGCTCTGTGTAGTTTGGTCCAATGTCAGAGTGTTTTAATGGAGGAGGGGAGATTTCTAAATTAGATTAATTCATTATGCTCTTTCATCATTGCCTGTTACTAGGAAAATTCTAGCAGATGAGTTTGTACTACTTCATTTGTGTTATTGGTTTGCTTCTGTTTAATTCCAGTAGAATCTCTGGACTCGGATTCCAAGGGGATGTCCGTGTTGTAGGAGAAACATGGTCATAGCAGAAGTGCCCAGCCATTAGTTATGGTAGCTTTGACTTTTCTACCAGGCTAAATTTCAGAGCGGCATTGGTTGTTTTTTTTTTAATTTCTTTGTGTAACTTGTGATTTGCTGAGTTATAGCTGACAGCAGCTTTTCTCTGTCCTTAAGGGGTCATTCTGTGTGTGTGTGTGTGTGTGAAAAATGTAGAATCACATCTCAAAAAGAAATTCCTCTAAACATGCTTTGCTGAGTGTAATACCTTTCTTTCCCTTTGCACTTAGTTTTAAACCCAAATGTCATAAAAACAACTGTCAGTGCTTTGATGTGGGCTCAGAATTTTCTTATTGATGCTATTAATATTGCTTGCCCACTTGCTCCATGGTGGGTGTCAGCGCTCTCTAACAGCAGCCATCTGTGAGAAAGGAGCTGCTTCCTGGCGTGGAGTAAAATTTAGGCCAGCTGTGGATGCTGGAACCACATCTTAGAGACCATCCCTCTGGGCTCTCCCTTCCCTGTGCCTTGCTGGAGACTCTGCACTGAGCAGAATTTCTGGTGCCGAGGATCCCGCAGCCTGTGGAGCTGCGTTGCTGTGTTAGTGTCCGTGTCTCGCTGAAGGCAGAAGGTAGGGCCTGAATTGTTACTGCATTGGGCTCGTGCCGTTGTCATTCCAGAAAGCTGATACTCCTCAACTCCAGGGACTCACCCATTTCAATCCATTTAACTGTGGAGTAGTTACCAACAAATGATGCTCTCGTTCAGCTCAAGCAGTACTTGAAACTTGACATCCCCCCCTGCACCCGTCCAGCGCAAGTGTTGCTCTGTGGGTCTGGTGAAACAAGTGAAAATGCAATTGCAACTCTGGCCTGATAGTTTGGAGGAAGCCAGTTATCCTGTATTTTTTCATGTGATGTTGGAAAAATCTTATCACTCTGCCCTTTAGCTTTAATTCCTGGAAATATAAACAGGTTAGAATTGGGAGAGCAGGGGAAAACAAACGGGCAGCATCCCAGAGAAGTCCTACATATCGAGGATGTGCATTTTGCCACACGTTGAATTGTTCTGCAGTCAAGCTTCTGGGATCCGAATGTGTGGTGGGTTTGTTTGGTAGCGGGGGAGCACTACAGAGATGTCCTCTGTGAGAAGCTGCTGGAAGTTTCCTCAGCCCCAAGCTGGAACTGCCGCTGGTCAAGGCCAAGACAGTCGTTGCCTCTGCGAATGACAGACTGAAGAGGGGCACAGCACAGGGAGGGTGGCGCGGCCCCGGGCAGGGTCTGGGCTGGCTGGTCCGTCCAGCTCCTGCCCAGCCTCTCCCATGGTCCAGCTGACCCAGTGCATCCCCCACCCCAGAGCTGGGAGTTCCTCAGGAGCCAGTGAGCGGAGAGAGGAGCGGGATGTGCGAGGGACAACTACACAGACACGGAGGTCAGGGAAGAGGAAGGAGAGGGAGGAGGTGCCGGAGCAGAGATTCCCCTACAGCACATGGAGGACCCCATGCTGGGAGAGGTGGCTGCAGTCCATGGAATTCATGGAGATAATTCATGGAGAGTTAACGGCGGAGCAGATACCACCCTGTAGTCTGGAGGACCCCATGCTGGAGCAGGTGGCAGTGAAGGATGCTGTGGAAGGGGCCCACGCTGGAGCAGTCCGTGGAGAACTGCGGCCCGTGGGAAGGACTCCTATTGGAGCAGTTTGTGAAGGACCCTCCTGTGAGAGGGACCCCACGCTGGAGCAGGGAAGACTGTGAGGAGCCCTCCCCTGAGGAGGAAGGAACAGCAGAGACAATATGTGATGGACTGACCGCAGCCCCCGTTCCCTGCCCATTATCTTGCTCTGGTTTTGATTGTTAACAAAAGATAATTTTTTTAGGTTTTGTGTTTTCCTGAAGTTGACTCTTTCTTGCTTGTGACCATGAGTGGCGAGTGAACCCTCCCTGTCCTTGCCTCAGCCCCACGGGGTTTTACCTTTTGTTCTCCCAGTTCTCCTCCCCATCCCACCGGAGGGGAGGAAAGAGCGAGAGGCTGTGTGGTGCTTATTTGCCAGCTGGCCTTAAACCACGACTGAATGGATTTTCAAACCTGTGTCAGAACTCGGTGGTGAGTAACTTTTTTTTCCGCCCCCCTGCAAAAAATCATCTGTCAGCACTGTTCTCTCAGTCTGCATTAACTATCTCACTGGGGGTTTCATGGCACACCTGCTATCCCAGAGGCCAGTCCTTACGAAAAATAACGGCCTTTGGCCAAATCCTGCCACCAGTTATGTGGTCTGACTTCAAGTTTTCATTTAATTTACAGAACCGAGGTTTATAAAATAGCTGTGTTTGTTAACAGCATCAATTCTCATCTTTGTGTGACACCTAAACAGCATTTGCAGTAGGAACGTGGTCTCAAGATTTCTACTGTTTTCCAGCACACGTTCATCCTTTCTGAAGCTCCCTTTCAAAGTCCTTTCCCTCTCACAAGATTTCCTTTCTCCGAGTTCTTGGGATGGGCGTTTGCAGATGGCTGCAGGCATCGGCCGGTCACTCAGAAAGGGCTTCTGCCCTGGAGCTGCTTCTTATGGACAGGGAGGGGAACGCAGGGGTCTGCTGCCCCTGCGGCCTTTAGGAGAGTGGAAACTTGTTTCTTTGAGGGCAAACAAACCTTCTGCAAAGACTTAGGAAGTGATTCATCTCCATTTACGCAGTCCACAGTGTTGGCTTGTCAGGCTGGGATCATGTGTTGCACTTTGTGATGTCCCTGAACGTGGATCAGATCAAGGTGCTCTTAGAGCCTGCAGCAGCCACAGTTATATTAGTGCTGATGAAAATTGCTAAAAGGTTGTAATGCCGGTCGTGGCTGGGTTCTGTCAGTAACACTGGCATCCTGATAAAGGCCCCAGCTTTCAGCCGTTGTGAGACTTTGCTGAGCTGGGAATGGTACGAGCCCAGAAAACTGGCCCAGAGTCTGCCTGGGTGGATGGTCACGTTCTGGCCACACGTAAATGTTGTGTGGGATGAGAAGATGGGTTAGGTTAGAGCTGGGCTGGTGCTTTTCTTCCTCCAACTTCTGTCATAGAAACTCCCCTCTTCAGCTCCCCAGTCATCAGAGATGTGTATTATCTGATGTGAATCCTCTTTCAGACTCAGAGGAATGCAGTCCCGGACCCTTCAGCACCTCCAGTTTTTCCACTGCCAGTGCCAGAAGGACTGTGTAACCCCCACTGCGGTGATCTCCGGGGAGAGGCCAGGGCCTGAGGGGGCTGTAGGAGCACCAGGAGCTGTGTCAGTCCTGTAGGTGCTTTCTGGATACTGAAGATGTTAACTTTGGCACGTGCAGGAATGTGTGCTTGGTGAGTCTCAGTAACTCCTGCTCAGGAGACGAGAGGAGTGTTTGCTCTCCACAGGGCTGGTGAGACACATGCAACCAGAGCTGGTTTCTCTGTTCTTTGAAAGCAAATGAAAGAAGTTTTGGTCATGGTTGGCAAGAAATTTATGGATAAGATGTTAAGCACAGGAATTTTGTTTCAAGGAAGGTCGGGGAGTGAATGCAGGGATGGTAGAGATCCAGGTGGAGGCCTTGCCTGAGCAGCGAACGTGCTGTGCAGGGAGGTCTGGCCAGGTTTCCTGACAGGCTGTCGTTTCTTTCGGAATGAAGATGGAGAGGGGCTTTGTTTTGCCAAAGAGAACGTGGAGGCTCTCTGTTTCGTTGGTGGATGCTGCTTGTTGTCTCCTTCATAAAATCCTTGATGGAAGAAAGAATTCTTTATGGCAAAAAGTGCTCGTGCCAAGTAAAATGACAAGAGTTGGTGCCTTGGTTTACATTTCATGCTTCTCCTAGAAATGTTTTTATATTTTCAACGCATGCTTTGATGCCACATCTTAGATTTTCCTCGATAGCATTTCTAATCGGCAAGCCCTTACCCATTCTCTACCAGTATTAGTTGCATCTTAATGACATATAATTATACTGGTTGTGTATCACTCAACTTGCCGAGTCATTTATCTCTTGGAAGAAAGCATGGAGAGGAGAATTTATTGCCTCTCTGTCTCTTGATGTTCTGCAATGCAAATAGGTGTTTTGCCAAAGCCTTGGGGAAGGTGCGTTATCAGCGCAGGCAGCGTGCAACCCCTCCGTTTGTAGGTGTGCCATCGCCTGCAATTGCAGATAATCTAGCCAAGTCCTTTTAATGCCACGTTACCCTGTACCCACAGAGGTTGGTAAAAGGGAGATTAGTGAGATAGCCGGGTGATAAACAGTAATTTCTGGTGTGCCCACATACAGCACTCGCATGCACATAAATCGGATTTTTGACAACTGTGGTCAGCAAGTTATCAAAGCAGATTTTTTACTGAGGGATAGACAGGTAAAGAGTAGGGCTGTGTAATTGCTGGGGCACCAGGACAACTGCAGGGTTCTCTTCCAGGGCACAAGGTGACCCAGCAGCTGGAGGGGAGCACTTCTCCCCTCTGGCTTCTCTGTGAGGTGGGCCAGCCACTCACCGGGGCACTTACTGCTGCTGGGAGGGGGCTGCGTCCCGTGCTGGTGTGCCTGCTGGAAAAGCGACCTTGGGTGTGTCTTTAGGAACTGCAAGCACAGCTGTGGTGCAGTGTAGAGGAGACTTACAGAGAAATAAAGGTAATCCGTCCTGTCTGTCTGGGAGGAGGAAGCTCTGGGCTTGTTGGAAAAGTGGCAGCGGCTTGACTGATCCGGTTATAAATCGCCTGCTCTGAGTGGTGTGGACACCCAGCGTAAACGTGCTTGTGCAAATTCCAGCTTTGTTTCCATCCATTTTGTGCACTGGGATTATCAAATTGAATTATACTGGCTGCTGGAAGAGTTAGGCCCACTTTAAATGTGTTGGCGTTAAAAGTTTAGATTGTAATAAATAATTTTCTAAGGAGAGTCTGGCCAGTGTCTTCTGTGTTGTCAGCTTGGGTGAAGAAGCTGAAGGAAAGGCTGATGAGTTCCAGGAGATCCAAGTCCTGATGGTCTCTCTCCTCCCCTCTGGTGGGAGTTTCTGTTCCTAGAGCCAAGTTGTAAGAATGTGCCTCAGCCTTTGTCACCGTGGAGTTGGAAAGTTAGCCCTCAGGGTAAGCCACAAGATGCTATATCATAATGGTTTAGTGCAGCCACATCTTCCCTCCTGCTGGCTTTTCTGGGTGAACAGCCGCTGTCTGGCAGAAGGTCTCACGGGGCAGAGGGCTGTGTGTGCGTGTTAGAGCCAGGGGCCCTCTGCCCTCTGTCCCCAGAGCTCTCTGCAAAGGTTCCAGCCCGAGATCATCTCTTGTTGTAACTCCCATGCTGTGCTTGGAAGAACTGGTTGGTGTTGAGTCCAGCGTCACAGATTCATAGGAAGGACAGATCCAAGTTGCCTGTGGCGTGTGTGTCAGAGCAGCGGTAGTAATGGGAAATGACAGCAGTACCTCACCTGCTACCTTCTCCAAGCTCCCTCCAGCCATTAACTAATTACTAATCCGCACAGGATCCCTGGGGGGTGGCCAGGAGGCTGGCTCTTGGTTGGAGGGGGGTTGAGTGGACATTCTAACATCCTTGGACTCCTGAGAGCTCAGCTCGTGCTGCCCTGGTCCCTGTGTACGCGGCAGCACTGGAACCTGAGCTCTCCCCTCTCCTAGGAAATGTTTCCTCTCCTGTGTGTCCCTGGCACTAACACCTTTTAAAGCTTTCAGAAAAGAGTGGGAGTGGAAGAAATGCTATTGAGAAGTTTTCACAAAGGAGTGAAAAAACTTCCTGGGGAGTCTGGATCCCCTGAGAGGCTGGTGCCTGCGTTGGTCCTGGGTTTCCCGCTGCTGTTAGCAGCCCCAAGTCCTCTCTTTGTTCAGCTGCAGTGCCGTTCCCTCTCTGTTGCATCCAGAGTCACATCCTTCCAATAAAGCCTTCCAGAACAGTGGCATATTCCCATGAAAAGATGCTTTTTCAAGCCACTGATGTGTACCTTGCTGAAAAATTCAGGACCAGCTGTGGTCAAAGACCTTGACCCTCCCGGGAGCACAGCCTGTGGCCGTTGGATTGGGACATGCCTGCAGGGAGGCAGGATCCCAGCTACAGGCTCGGTCCCAGGTGACCAGGGAGTTTTTTACAGCATAATTGTAGCCACTGAGAAATGAGGGAATTGAGGCACACCGTATTTACGCAGTTGGCCAGAGACCCGGTGATAAGTCAGTCGCAGAGCAGAAGAGAACATCAGACTCGTGGTGCTTCCTCCTGTGGTCCTGCACAGGGAAGGCAGGACGGGCAAAGCCCTTCTGATATTTGGGTTTGATTCGGATATTGAAGGCTGTATTTTTAAAAAACCTTAGCCCCCCTTGAGAACAGCAGAAATTATGGGGAAGTCAGTAGCAGAATTAATCAATTTTTTGAAAGAAATTGGCCACTAAGTGGTGTAGCTGAACGGGATCAGAGGCTGCAAGTGTGCAGAGGAGATGTGGTCAGTGCATCGTGCAGAAAAGTGTTCGGTAAGTGATGTGACCAGGTACACCTGCCTCCATAGCTATAGGCAAGAGTTTGAATGTTAGAATAATAGTATTATTGTTATTATTATTATTAGGTGCTGAGTGTACAGGGGGCAGAACCTAGGAGCTCTGGTTGTATTTCTTGAGAGCTTACAGCTGCTGGTGATGAATGCTGGACAGCAAGAGTTTGGGCTCTCGGGGTTTATGTCGGGAACAGGTGGTGGCATGTTTGTTCATTTGTCTCATTTTTACATCCATGGATTTATTAGGGTAATTTGGAGCCATAATTTAATCTTTGTGCATTGATTTCCTAAAGACTGTGGCTGTGTTCTGGGCAGCTCAGGTAAGCTCTGTTCTGGTTCTGAAGCCGAGGGTGAGCTTTGCCTGGCGCAGGCTGGGTGGTGTGCTGGCTCCAGCGCTGCTTCCCGTTCAGACTGAAAGGCTGAGACTTTTGGCAGCGGACAGCCCAGGATTCTGGCCCTGGCTCTGCAGACAAGTGTGTGATTTGTCTAATAAGTGTTCACTGATCACTCCAGAACTGCTTTGAGATTATCAGTTAGGGATGGGTGTTACTGAAACTCACCTTAATGGTATCAAGGGGTGTAATTAATTGTAGCTGGTGAAGGGCTTGGTAAACCTGAGATGCATGACTCTTCAGATGCACAAAATGTTATAATTCTGTATAAATATTTTCTACATACTGGAAGAGAAATGTTTAGAAACACGGAAAGGAATACAGGAACAAGATCTGCAAAGTGTTGCATTTATTTAGGAGCTGTTGCAGGCTGAAGTGAATCTGAACATAATGAAATAGTAATAAACCATGATGTGATGGCCCACATTTTCCAGTGGAGGCTCGTTCAAGTGTGCGTGCCATTCTGGGTCGGCCCGAATTAGACTCGCAGCTCCCAGGGTGACATGGAGAAGCATGCCCACTGGTACGGCAGGACTTGCGTGTGCCTGGCACGAACAGGAGATGAGATGGGGCTGCCGGTGCTGAGCCGTGGGCTTTGCCTTCATGCTTGCTTTCTTCCCAGGGTTTGTGCAGTCACTAGCTGGTGCCTTGGCGTTTGGCCCCGGCGTGGCAGGCAGCCTGGCTTTTTGGCGAGCTGAGCCTTAGAGATGCCCTTGACTTCAGGGGGAGCAGAGGGAACTCAGTCCTTTGCAGGATTGGGCCAAGTGTGTCTGAGTCAGAGGAAGGGCAAGCAGCCAGGGCATCTTCCGCACAAAGGCGGGGAAGCTGAACTCGTTCCGTTCTTAAAGGAGCGTTTAGCTCCTCAGATTGGAAGGGCCCATAGAAACCTGATCTAGCGTTACTGGAGTCTGTTCCGTGACTTCAGTGGGAATTGAATACGGCTCTAAATGTGTTAAGGTCTTTGCACTTTTAGCTGTAATGATGATGCTGATAAGCAGAATTGAATTAAAAATAATAGAGGAAAGAGCTGTCTTCCCTGTGCTGCTATCTGGTTTCTCTTGATAGCAATGTCTGCATCTAGATTATTTTAGGTTTTGTTTTGTTTCCCCGTGGTATGATACTCTCTTTAATAAATAATTTGTGGTTCTTTGTGACAATTTTCTTTACTCCTGAAGAGAGGAGATCCAGTTTCGTTTCCCTTCTGGCTTTGAGGTGTGTAGTTGCAAACAGCTTCTACGATCTCTTCTTAACATTTCCTCCTGTTTACAGCTGTGCCTGCACCTTGGGAAAAGTTTACTTAATGCAAGGTAAATATTTTCTCTTCTCTGATTGTCTTATTTCATTTCTGATGGCAAATAAGAGCTGTTTGAGCTGCAAGAAATGTTTAATTTTGCAAAAGAACCTTAATCTCTAGGAAGCGGGAGGATGCTTTTATTCAGGTATAGAGGCTAAACAAAGCCGATGGGTGGTCACTGCCTTTTCCTAGAGGCTGCTCTTAGGTTTCCCTCTGAGATTTACCGCAAGGGGGGAAACACCTGAACATTCACGCTAGCAGATCTTTGGCTTGTTTTCCACTGTAGTTTTCTCCTAGCCCATGTGTATGTGTCTCGCTGGTGGGGCAGATCTCTGACCTTCCAAGCAGTGCTAGCAGAGATTGGGGTGTAAGCAGATATTTTTTATTGCTGTAACTTGTTTCACCCGGGACAGCGTCGCTCTAATGAGAAGGGCTGGCAGTGGTGCCTGTTATCAGCAGAAGTTCTGAGGACATTGCTGGCTGGTGTGTCGTGACATGTGGTCTTGCAAGGAGAAGGTAGTATTTTTTTTTTTTCTTGTGATCTGGCTTATCAGGGAGCCAGTATTGTGTTACTGTCTGCAGCGCTCTGGAATTGCTTGGAGTCTCCCATTAGAGCTGGGTAATAACTTGGTGTGTGAATCTGCTGTCTTCTCCTCTGCTGAGACATGTGCATCGCATCCCATGAAGTTTCCCTTTCTGCCTGGGTTTGCTGCCATTAGTGACCAACTGGGAAGTGCCATACGCTGGTGCTCTCTGAAGAACATGGGCAATTATCCCTTGGATGTACTCCACGGGGTTGTTTTCGTGGTCCTTTCTCCTGGCTTGTGACCCAGACAGTGCAGGTGACTGGTAAGGTGTGGACGGGAATGTTGTCACATTCTAGGGAGGGTAGCTGCTGGCTGCTTTTCTGTCTGAACAAACATACTTTGTGACCTGTTTGGCATCAGCTGGTAAATGGGATGGGTCACTGGCTTTCCATACTTGCTCTTAAGTTTGCTCCTGAGGCATCTTGGTGTTGCTCTGAGCTGCTGCAGGGAAAAGCAACCTTCTGCCTGAGGCTGTCAGTTAGGGAGGAGCTGACAAAACCATGCTAGTAGCACAGCAACTTCTTGTATGCCAGCTTCTCCGAGTGGCTCAAGAGATAAGGATTGATGTAGGTCTCCAGCTCAGCAGCAGGCAGGCTGGGGCTGTGCTACCTGTGTTCCCAGCTCCTGGCTGTGGCTGCCTCCAGCCTTACCCTGCTCGTGGAGACAGCAGGCTGGTGGGGTGGGACCCGTCATCTGGCCGTGCTCCTGAGATAACCCTGACACCACCCTCTGCTCCTGAGGTCCCTGGAGCCCTGGGGTGGAGGTTCTGTCACCACCCCGTGTGCTCCTGGCCTTGGGTGTTGCCAGGCTGAGGTGGTGCAGAGTCTGCAGAGCTTCTCCAGCCCACTGCACTGCAAGGGCCTCATCGCTTCTTTGGTCCAAGAATTTCTTTAAAGGCCTCGGGTAAATGCAGGGCCAGGAATTAACCTCGCTAGGAACTTTTTTTATTCTGTTCTAGTTTCTTAATCAAAGCCTCTTGCCTTCTAGGGACATAAGTTTCTATGAAAATTTATAATATTCCTCTATCAAATATGTTTAGCACTTCATGTCTGCATGACCCTGCTGCCAAGCAGTGGATGGTTCTGTCTGTCAGCTTCTGTCAAGCTAAAGTGATAATGCCTCTGGTTTGGTGAGGTTTTTTTGTCAACCTCAGAACATTATTTTTTTTTTAATTCTACATTTCCAATGTTTGGTGGCATTTCTCTGATCTCAGATTGCCTCTTATCATTGCAGCAGGCTCTACAATCCAGCTGGAATCAAACTGGTGATTTAATGGCACGGCAGCAAACAGCCGTAGAATGGCTGGCAGCTTCTTTTGCAGAGCCTGGCTGTTGAGAGTCTGTTCACCTGCTGAGGTTGTACTGCAGACATCCTTTTCACAGGAGCATCCTCGGTCACTGCATTCACTCTCAGGATTTACGTTCTGGAGGAACTGCATTTTTGCGTATTTTTCCGTACTGTGCTCTGGACCACAAAGCCTGTTTCTTCAGCCAGTCTGTCTCCATGCCTCCTGGGTTCCTTTAACTGCGTTCTTACTTGGTGCAACATCCTGTGTTTTCAGTTCCTAGGAAGTATTTTGTGGTCTTTTCCTCCTCTTCACTTGCTAGCCAGGTTGTTGACACTATTGCACGTACACCAGGACTGCTGTCTGAAACTAAACTGGCTCTTGATTAGGTTCTTTGAAGCCTGATAGATGTGGCGAAGCAGAAGCAACCTCCCATCTACATTGACAGCAAGCGAGGGAATCGAGTTCCTCACAGAACGAGTACAGACACACAGAGACGGCGAGTGACCTGTCTCGGGTCATTTGTGAAGTCTGGGGCAGGTGTCTCATGCTTGTACCCTCAGCACGTGACTGCCTCTCAATGCATCCTGCGGGGAAACAAAACAACAGGCAGAGCCCTGCGCCTGTCCCCTGGTGGAGACCAGCTCCAGGCACTGGTTTGTACTGGGGCTACTGTAAGCCCGGAGGCTGGCGGTGTGCTGCCAGCTCCCTCATATCTCACCATCTTCCCATAGCTTCCGCTGTGGCTCCTGGGATGGGGCCTGAGAAGGAATGTGCCTGCATCACGCAGTGTGGATTTGGGCAGATGGAGATGAGATGTCAGGAAGAAATGTTTTCCTGTGCAGGGGGTGAGGCAGTGGCCCAGGTTGCCCAGAGCAGCTGTGGATGCCCCATCCCTGGAGGAGCCTGGATGAGGTTTTGGGCAACTTGGGCTGGTGGGAGGTGCCCCTGCCCATGGCAGGGGGTGGAACTGGTCCCTTCCAACCCAAACCATCCTGTGACACTATGAAATCTTCTGTCCTTGGATGCTGCTTCTCTGTGTCCTGCCCACTTCTCAGCCTGCTTTGCTTCTTACAGAATATATAACAATGCAGCTGTCATTTTCTGCCTCATAAAATTTTCAATTAATCTACTTCAGTTTTCTTTCAAGGCCTGAAGTTGTTGTAAATAGAAAGCAGGGGGTGTCGAACAGTAGTAGGCTTCAGCCAGCAGCGGGGTAAATGTTGATGAGCTGTTTTAAGAACAAGTTTCTTTGCAAAGCTTTTATGCCATAAATCTGATGTGTGCCTGGCACAAGGAATCTATTTTGGTTCCTGTTGTTCTCTTTCCTCTTCCCTCGCTTTTTTGTTTTGTTTACTTGTTTCTGTGCTTTTTGATGATTCTTTTATTTTTGGGCTTTCTTTGACCTGATGATACAAGATTGTGCTAGTGTCAACTGCTGCTCTGGGAGTTTGTGCTTTTGTAGGGATTTGCGTTAGGACCTCAGGCTGCTTTAGGAACGCTTTCTGAGCGATGGATGTGCTTCTCTTTCAAAAGAGCAAGCGCAGATGGCTCTGCGTGTTCTGGACAGAGACCTTCAGAGATGGGGGCACCCTGATGCGTTTGCACCAGATGTGGCTTGGCTCTTGTCTGCTTATGTCAAAAGATTTGTGTCCTTTTGCATCAGTGACTTGCAAATGTGCTGCCAGGTTCTTCAGACAAGGCATCTGTGGCTGTGCAGAGAAGCTGTGTGGTTTGTTCTAGGGGATGTTTGCAGGAAACAGGAATGAAACCCAGAAGTGTGAGATACCTCCCAGTTGCTCTAACTAGGGTTTGTAGCGTGGACACAGTTCCATTTCCAAAACTAGACAGGTCCCTGCTGGCCGAAGCACTGCCCCTTACAGGGACTGAGGCTGGGACGTCCTTGCTCCTGGATGCCACCGCCTTCTGGGGAGCTGCTTCGTCCTACGCTGGGCCCAGTGTTCTCAGCCTGGTGGTTGCAGACTCTGCAGGAGGCTATGGACAAGTGCAGAGGAGTTGAGTAGTTCCCCGAACCCTTTTTATTTTTTCACTTGGGTCGTACGAGGACAGTGAACTGTTTTCCCGTTGTGGAGTCAGGCAAGAAGGAGTACTGGAGCACCACTCAGGAGCAGAAGATTGGTTTTTTGAGCAATGAGGTGTTAATTGCTGAAGCCCTGTTTTAGCAGTTTAAAAACATGAGACCATTGTGGCAGCTGAGAAAACAACAGATTTAGTGTGTGGATCTTGTTTTGCTTTCTGCATATAGCTGTCATTTCTCCCCTGACCTATTTAAGAATAGCATTTTTATGTTTCCTCTCCTAGTCTTCCCATCCTGCTGCTCTGCAGCCAGGGTCTAGCTGGCAGCTGGAAATAGGTGCACGCAGCGACTGCTCCATTTCCCCCTCTGACTGCTCCGGCTCCATAATACCCCCAAGGTAGATGTGCCATTACGCACGATAAGATCACTAACGTAGCAGGTGAATATTAGATCTATGAAGCTAGTCAGCTGTAAATAAACGGCCTGGCAAAGAATAAAAGGGAAAACGTTGTCCCTGAGGAAGTAAACGGGGCTGTGAAAGCCTTCTTGCCCTAGTGCCCTAAAGAGACGATGCAGAACCTGGAACGCAGCCACCTCCCGGGTGAGAGGCAAGGGGCAGCCTGGGCTTTTCCCTTTCCTTCCTGGAGGCAGGAGCTGTGTCCTTCCAAACGTACCGTGATGTCTTGGGAAGATCCGGACAGCAAATCTTCTCGTCTGTTGATCTCTGCTTGTGGCATTTGGAAACCTGAAAGTCCATCCCCTGCTCTCCTGGTTTGAGGTCGTTGTCTTCACCCCCAGTAGCAGAGCTGGAGACATCCAGAGGACTCCCTGTTCTTTATTTTTCCTTCTTGGGGTGGGGTTCACCTCCCATCTCTGCCTGGCAACCCCGGGGTGGCCTTTTAACTGTCAGATTCATCCTTCTCCTTTGCCACAGGGGTTTAGTGCTGTTCACTGCAGCAAGTTTCTCAGCTCGCAGACCAGGGATTGCAAAGGCAAAATGAGCTGGAAGGTGACTGGAAGGTGCTAAATGTCTGTAATGTTCAAATATTGGCGTTATACTGTTGCTTTCTCATCTCTTCCGCAGTGGTGTGGTGGCTGCTGGCTTGCCCTGCGTGTGTCGAGTGGGGCCCAGCCAGTGTTTCGGCAGAGGGGGGTGTCGTTGCCGTGGTCTGCGCTCCTTCGTGCTGGCCCTGGAGAGCTGCACGTGCGTGTCCCGAGGCAGAACCAGCTCGTGGGCTGCCCATGGGACCATTGCCGGGGAAAGGGCCACAGCCATCCCTTCGGTGAGCGTTGTTAGCGTGGGTTGGAGCGGTGCTAGGCGGGAGGGCTTCGGCTGGTTGTGTTTATCGTGGCACATCTTCTGTGGGGATGTCAAGCAGAGAATAAACCGTGGAAGAGCAGAGAAAGCACCAACACCTGCAGAGAATATGAGAAGCAGGGAAACTGGTCCTTTTTTTCTTTTTTCTTCCCTCTCTTTTTTTTTTCTTCCAAGCCTTGTTTGATTCTTCTTTTTTATGTAAACAGAATGAAAAGCATAATAGGCCAGATGCTGAGTGGTTTATTAAAAGCAGTCTTAATGCACCAGCTGGAGTTCGGTAGGAGTTTAGGGTGACCTTGAGGACTTTTTTTATATAGAGAAGTTTTATTATGAAAGTCCAAGCAAGAAGAGGCTTCCTCTGATATTGTTTACGTGGTAAGAGAGAGAACAGTGATGAGAGCAAGCTTACATCTGCCAAGCCCTGCGCCTGGTGAGTGCTCTGCTAGTGTGGATTCGCCTTGAACACATCTTCACCAGAGAAGATGAGAGAAGGGGTGAAATTCTTGTGCTGAGTTGCAACAGTTGTGATCTTTGAATGCAACGACAGCGTGCTGCCCACCATACAAACACGGGTGTTGTTCACACCCTGATGGGTTGATGCTTGAAGTGCCCAGGTGCTGTTGTGCTCTACCTGTTGCTGTAAGGAGCAAGCCCAGGTCTGGGTTCTCCGGGTTGCTTTGGGGTCTTGCCTTTCACAGCCCTTTGGTTAAGCCACTGCAGAGACACTGCTATAACGCTTCCCAGCGTGAATGCGCTTTTATACCAGGAAGAGACGATGTCTGAAGAGCACGGATCCTCTTACTCTGGTTGACTGACCAGGCAAATGAGCTAACAAGTGTAGGGCTTGAACCTGCAAAAAACCCATCAACGGGGGTTACACAGCCTTACTGTGGCTGGAGGATTGCTGCCCGTCAGTTGAGTTGGGGTCAGTGGCTGGTCCATTTTAATTGTCAGTTAGGAGTCATTTCAATCATTGTCAGGATGCGAGGAGGAAAGAGCACGGGCAGGCTTTGTTGCCACACTCAAAGGACTCGTTGATTCACAGCGAGTGGATTGCTGGTGACTGTTTCTCCGTATGTACCTTGCAGTAGGGGCTGGCTTCTCGTACCTGGTCTTGGGCACTGCTTCAGGATTGATGTCAAGTTGCTAACTCAAGTTAGAACTGCAACAATGTGTCTTGGCTATTTTAATCCAAATTAGGGTAATGAAGTTTTTATTGCTGCAGTTGCGATGTTGGTGTCTGCAGTAAGTAGCTTTTCTTGGTTTATATTTGTCTCCTCCTAGACAACGAAAGTGAACCTGAGGCTTAAGCTCTGATCTAAGAATAATAAAGTCCATATGCAGAGTTGTTTCAGTCTACCTACAATGGCGTAAATCCGCACTGCATTTCACACAGGTGCTTCCATGTGTAGACGAGGGCAAGGGATGCAATCCTGTGGAAAGTTGGGTATTTGCTAGGCACAGTTGATTTGAGACATCTTTTTCTGCTTTGTGGAGCCCTTCAGCTGTATAAATAAAAAGCAAAAGAGGGAGCAGTAAGATTTTTGGGTTTTCCTTGCATATGAATGCCTTTTCTAGGTGCTTTTTCATTATTTCTTAGCAGTCCCAGAGAACTGTTTCCCATTATATTAAAGAGGGGGAAAAAAAGGAAAAAAATTGCTGTGGCCCCATGTAGATAGTTCTGGGAGCTTCCACCTCATTTTGGTGTCCTTTACCTTTTCCTCTTTTAGCTCCTTCCGGAGTGTCCGTTGCTCTGGCAGTCTAAGCACGTCCCCAGATTCAATGACTTGGTGCACAACCTTTTTGTTTCAAACCATGGCAAAAATACCCCTGTAGCTGCCTGGGATGGGGTACAAGTGGGCAGAGGTGCTGGTGGCCCTTCCCAAGGCAGGAACTCTCCACGTGCTCTCTCTGGGTGGCAGAAGTGACCCAGTGACCCAGCTGGCTTTTCTGCATCAGCGGGGCGTGATGGGTCCCTACCTTTGTCGTATGAAGTTGTCACTTTTCCTATTAAAAATAGTTACCTAAAAGTGTGTTTCTTAATGATGTAAGATCCATATACCATTAACGCTTTTAAAATAATAATGACTGAGAGGCAGCCTGGCAAAGGGTTCCCGCAGGGGCTTTCTTGGCAGCCAGGCTTTGAACATGCCCTTGTTACCCGTACTCCCCCTTCCCCATTTCATTTGCTCGTCTCTGTGAGGTGACTGCGTGCGTTGGGTGGTTTTGCAACCGCTTTGCAGGCCATCTTCTGATACTGGGACGCTGCGAGGTGCTCACTTAATGTAACCCGAAGGAGTACCCTTCTGTCCTCGCTGGGCTCTTAGGAGGTTTCATTACCGAGTGCCTGGGCAAGGTTTCGCGCAGGAAGCTGTTTTCCTGCCCCGCACCCTCTGCACTCGCACTTCTTCCCCTCCCAGGTTGTGTAACCATCCCAAAGCTCAAGTGGTTTAGTGAGGGGCCAGGATCCCAGCGTGAGCGCGGTTTGAATGGATTGCTTTTGTTTTGATGTGATTAAAAAACACCCATAAGGAAAATAGGTTGGGCAGGGGTGTGTTGTTGGGCTCAGCCGCGTCCCAGCGGGGTGGAGAGGGACTCTTGCTCTCTCCAGTTTTATTTCATGGTGTCTTGCAGCTACGCTGGAGCCTCAGCGTACTTGTTCATGTTATCTCGTACATTAAGCACTGTTTAAGCACAGCCCTTAAACACACACCTAACCTGAAACGTCGCTGGCTTTAGTGATGCAAAAATAATCCCGTGTTTTGCTTTTTGGGACCACAGCCTAAAGAGCTGTGCATTTGTACAGAGAGGGAAGGTGAGAGATGCTCTGTTAAAACCTGGGCAAGTCCCAATACTTGTTCCGCTGGGAAAAGCGAGTGTGTGAGGAGCCGTGGAGCCCTGTGGTGGGACCTGGTACGGGGCGTTGGGAGCCTGCAGAGCAGCAGCAGGTTCCCACCATGGGGGCAGAGGGGCTTAAAGCGGGCGGGCTGGAGGGTGGTGTGAGATGGAAGTCAGATGGGTTTTGTGAAGTGTTGCCTGTGGTTGCATTGGCAGTTTGCAGAGAAGGAGTTGTGGAAAGAAATGTCATTAGGTAGGTAGACAAAGCATTTGAAGAAGAGAGATCCTTGAAGGCCATTTGCTGAGAAATGCTGTCAAATGTAAACTAAGCAAAGGGAAAAAAAAACTGTTTGCAGGGTACCTTCATCAGTTGTGACAAGCTCCCCTGCTTCAGTCCGTTCCCAGCTGGTAGCAGTTTAACTGGGTGACTCTTGAGGTCCAGACAAAGGGCATAAGGACTTAAATTTGAAGAAATATGTAGTCAAAACCATTAAATTCACAGCTGCTGCATTCACATCTCTTCTGTATTCACTTTTTGACACTGTCACTGCAAGTGGATTGTCAAGAGTGAATTTTAAACTGGTATTAGTAAATCACTTTGTAAAACTCTTAATGCTGCACGTCCCAACAGCAGTTTGTTTATCCCGTCTCAGCTGTGAGTCCTGGTGACCTGGGTAGTTTTGCTTGGATACAGCCTGAATTCAAAGTATCCCGTCCGCACAGGGAGCTGCTCAGCAGCAGCGGGTGCAGAGGCCAGGAGTTCCTTGCAGCAGGTTTCTGAGGATAACTTCTGAATAAATGAATATATGGAGAAAGTCATAAGCTGCTTGCAGGGTGTTTGCAAACAGAAACAGGGAGTATATTCATCAAAGAAATTAGAGTAATTTGTTCAGCTCAGAGCATGTTTACCTGCCTGTGAGGGGAATGGAAAGGCTTCAGTGCAAATGTTTGTTACTGTGCTTTGAGCCGGTTGTAGGAAAGGCGGCGTGGAAGTGAAGCATTGTTACGGGTTCTGGGGTTGTGATTCCTTCTGGAGCTGCCTTTTTTCAGGGTTGTATCAAGAAGGGTCACAGTGGTTGTTTTGCGACACGTGGAGGAGGAGGAGGAGGTCCCAGAAAGACATCTTTTCTCCCAGAGGCACCGAGGCAGCCTGCCTGCGCCTGTCCTGCCGGCAGAGCCGCCCCACGCACCCGCCACCCGCCCGCAGCACCCAGGGGTGGGAGGAGGCGGTGAGAGCCTGCCCGGGGGGCACCGTGGTGCCCAGGTGTTAGCTGATGCTGAATATAGCCATTTTGTAATCAAAAAGTCGTCAGTATGGTATTTTAACTTAACCAAGCTTTGCAGAGAAGGCTTATACATCTTTCACTTAAGCAGTGAAATTGTGACCGCGTCCCTTCGGTACAACTAAGTGCAAGTAAACCCGCAGCTGTAGAAGAGCAGCTACAGCTCTGCAACTGCGCCGGGAAGTACTTTATAAATACCTTCGGAGAGTACTTAGCGGAGTGTCTCAGTACTCAATATCCAGAGAGAATCCTTCTCACTTACATCACCATTGATTTCTGGGAAATGGATGGGTATCACTGGGAGCAGAATTTGGCCTATTCAACCAAGTAATAAAATATCTTTTCACAGGAAGTATATTTATAAACAAAGAGCGAGCATTGCATCTTCAAGTTACATTTGCAAAGCTACTGTCTGAAAGTTGGCATGGCTCCTTCCAGCCACGGGGTCGCAGAAACAGTTCTGCTGCATCACAAGCTGCAATAGTATCTCCGAGGCGTTGAAAATGAACACCAGTGTCTCTGCAAACAGGACGCTCTTTGTGAGTTTTAATTGGAACCAGTCATGTCTGAATGCTGCAGACTTCGGAATAACGTGACTAACCTAAGAAAGCGATTCAAGATCCATCTACAAACAGTATTCCCCGGATACCCAGGGGTGAAGAGCTGACTGGGATGAAGGCCCAGCATGAGTTTCTGCTCTGAACTTGGACTGAATTGAACCAATTGTGTGTTTGTGTTGTTTTGAAGACATTTGGGTGCTTTAAATATCTTCCTTCATCTCCTCTCCCTAGCTTGGCAAGAACTAGATGCAGAAAATTTTCTAAGACAGCCTTTTGCAAAGGGGGAATTGAGTCATGGAGAAGCTGAATGCCATGTATTTAAAATCAATATTTGTTTTTGCACTTAACAAAACTGGCCATTGGAAGAGGCGGAGGGGGAAGGGACGTTGGATCATCTTCCCTACCCCTGTAATAGTTGTGCAGAAGCAACTGACCTGGCTGAGAATTCAGTGCAGAGCCCAGCTAACGCCCGGGAACACACGCGTGCCTTGTGGTACCCCAGGCTGCTTCTTTAGGTGCTTCTTAAAGCCAGTGGGCATTGAAAGGAGTTTCCTCTGGAAGTAGGTAGTTATCGGGTATCTGTCCTCTTGGTTGCACTTGCTGTTATCTTACAAGTTTCTTTACTCTCTAGTGCTCAGGGCTGCAGGAAGAGTCTAAAAAATGTGACACGAGTGTCATCCAGTGCCATGCTGTCTCCCTGGGCTTGCGAGGGCTGTGGAGTATTAGCTCCCTTCCCTTCTGCCAGTCCTGGGGATTTTGTGGATTTGGGCATGGAGTGTGTTACTTCAGCATTGTTCTTCTAGAATTTGCAATTCTGATGCAAGTGGGAATTGGAGGGGTTCTTTGGTCTTGTTAAGGGGTTGGCTTTCAATAGCTTCTTTGGGAGAAGGTCTTCAGTGGATTATGTGTTTCTTGAAGTACCGCATAGAAACTTGGTCAGCGTGAAGGCAGAGACTTGGGAATTCATCTTGCACCTAAGAAATGGAAGTTTTGTGACCTTTTTTCTCCAGGGAAAAATCCAGCCATCAACACCGTGCATGTCGAGTTGAGACCAGCGTTACAGGGAACAAGGTTGCGTGGGAGCCTGCCAGGACGTGTAGAAAAACTCATGAAACCGGTGTGTGCTTTGAGTGGAGAGGCTTGGGCTGTATGAACAAGAGGTGTATGAAGGGGATGAGGAAACAGAGATTATTTCTGGTGCTGCTGCACTTAAGGATTCTGCATGAGACAGTAGTTACTGTTTCTGGGCATGTGAAAAGGGTACAAACCCCACCTTGTAGTCAGGAGGGTGAATGCACTGTTTTGCTAAGAATTCCCCAGGAGTGCTTCACTGCATGCTTGGGGTTTGTCAGGTGATGAGAGCGGTGAAAGTGTTTTGTTTTGAAAGGTAATCGCCAAAGAATTAAATTCTCCATTAACATCAGGTTTGTAAGAAATAAAGATAATTATCTTTTAGAATAGAATAGAATTTTTCAGTTGGCAGGGACCTCCAACAATCATCTAGTCCAACTGCCTGGCCACCTCAAGACTGACCGAAAGTTGAAGTGTGGCACTAAGGGCATTGTCCAAGTGCCTCTTGAGCACTGCCAGGCCTGGGGCATCGACCACCTCTCTACGAAGCCTGTTCCAGTGTTTGACCACCTTCTCTGTAAATAAATGCTTCCTGTGTCAAGTCTTTTGACTTTCCAATCTTATCAATATCCTGTTGTTTAAACACAAAACAACAAAAGTCTTAAAAAAAAAAAAAAAGACCAGAATTTGACTGCTTGACTGAATATGTGGATATGACGTAATCCTTTCCAGTAAAGAGAAGGTGGTTTGGGATGGGGTTGTCCTGCAGAACAAGACCAGCAGGACCAAGGGCTTGTTATTAACGACAGGAAAAACTGGCCCCAGGATAGAGTTCAACTTGGGCTGTCATGCTGTTGACACTTCTCTGCAATGTCAACCTGAAAAATTTCTGAGCTGAATACATCTTGTTTGCCCTCCATTCCTCACAGGTTTTGTCTAAGTTAGTGTTGGAAATAACCAGTACAAAGCACTTAACATCTGAAGGCTTATGTGATAGTGAATGTTCTTTTGGTGTGATGCAGTGGTACATGGAAACTCTCAAAATTAGAATGAGTGGAAGAGCAGGTGGGCTCTGATCAGGAAAACCGTAAATTGTGAGCCCCTTGGTGTGTGTTGCTTTGTGGTTTGCTTTGGTTTTCATTTACTGGTCTAATATCAACCGTTAAACCTTTTAGGCGATCTTCCTCTCTCTCTCTTCCTCCCCCCCTCCTCCTTTAGAAGTGAATAAAAGAGCTTTGTACAGTTCTTGAAACTGAGCCTGAAACAGCTCTGAACAAAATATAGTGTTCCTTTCAAAATCTTGGAAATAATTACATCATAGGCAAATTGGGCCAGAAACCGTTAATAGTAGTCTTTGTGGAATGAAATCCCATGGGAGGACCTATTTCAGCGAACTAGCATTGTTTACAAATAAATACAGTGACAGATAATGTCCCCCATTCTGAGGGACAGCTGAAACATTGTGCCCTCTGATGGACTTCACAGCATAACCGTCTTGCTTTTGATAACAAGCTGAAAACGCGCCTTGGTGCTCCTGCGGTCAGCCTCGCGCCCGTGATCTCAGGCAGCGAAGGCTGTCTTTGGCCCTGGAAAAATATCTGTAGGTGAGAAAGAGAAAATGAAAGCCATAAGCTCCTAGTCTGTGAGCACTGCTGGCGGGACAGGGAGCTGTGTCCAGATGTCCCTGTTGGGCTTTGTGAGTCCCTGGTGCTTCCCTGGGCAGGAGTACCTGGGCACCGCGCACCTTCCCTTCGCCAGGATAACACCCACGGCACGTGTAGGTCTCTCTGTTACCTTACAGTAGTTTTCATCAATGGGTCTTTTCTTTTTTTTTCTCGTTACTGGAAAACCTTCTGCATTTCAGGATGGAAATGACAAAGGTTAGCAGTGTTAACTGTTTGACCTAGATCTACAAAAGCATCTAGTTCTCTAGGTGAGTAGGCTTGTCTGTACTTGGCAGTCAGATCAGCGTAAGCCCTAGCTTGGGCACAATTTTAGCTATTCCTTGGTGATCTAAAGCACGTTCTCACCTACATCTGAGCGTCCATGGGAGGGAGGGTGGGCCATGCTCCTCCACTGCCGGAGCAGGTCTCCCAGTAGATCCCAGCCTGAGAGCTGGGCTGGGCGGCAGAGCCCTCTTGTGGGGACCGGGCACATGCCGGGGACCGCTGTGTCCTGGGAAGGACAAAGACATCTTTCTGTCTGGCAGCTGCCACCGATACATGCCTTCATTAGTGTGATCTCTTCCACACTTCCAGGCCTGAAAGCAAAGCTACAGGGAGCAACACCTGGTGGGTGGCTGCCTGTGGTTCATGGAGTCACAGAATGGTTTGGTTGGAAGGGACCCCAAAGATCATCCAGTTCCAACCCCTGCCATGGGCAGGGACACCTCCCTCCAGCTCAGCTTGCTCAAAGCCTCATCCAGCCTGGCCTTGGACCCCTCCAGTTCAGTGTTACCTGCCCAGTGTACAGGTGGAGGGGATCCAAGGAGCAGGGAGGGTCTAGCAGTTCACGCAGGGTTGGAGCCTACAAGCAGACATCCTCTTTGGCTGGTGAACACAATATTGATCTACCAGCGCAGCAGCAGTTTGAGCTCTCCCTAATTTGCTGCAGGCAAAATATGCCAGAATAGCTCAGATCACTAATTTAACACAAACCAGTTGATGAAGTCAGCTGGGGAGGGTGCTCATGCACAGTGCTCCCCAGTGGAGGTGAGCAGCTGGGGTGGTCAGGGTTTGTGAATCAAGATCTGCAGATCCCTGCTTCAGGCTAGAGTTTTCAGCTGTGTGACAGGTCCCTCGGATCCCTTGGGGATCCAGATGTTCAGGAACCCCACTTTGACAACCCAGGGACCTGTGCAAAACAGAGGTGTGATGGTATATTTCATTTATTGTTCTTGTCGCTGATGCTTTGAATCTCAGGTCTGGCATTTTGGCATCCCATTTAGATTAAATAAAGAATGTAAGTCAAGTAATGAAAAAAAAAAAAAGTGATAGTTTTATTTGTAGTAATTTGAAAATGGTAACAAAGGCTAAAATGGCCAGGTCATGAAAAACAGTCTAGGGTGAATATCTCTAAATGTTTCACTTGGTTGTTTAGTTTTTACATGGAAGGTATTGTCAGTTAAGGCAATGTATCAGCTGGAAATCCTGGTAAAATTCCAGCTAAATAAAAGCAATTGTTGAAAACATTAACCTTAGTTCTTAAAAAATAAAAAAAATTTTTTGTTTTATTTTACTTTTTTAAAATTAACCCCACAACAACAAACAACCCCAAAACCCCTCAACCATGGCAGCTTTACTGGACCAAAGTGAGGGTAGGAATGCTGTCACCTGTTGACCTCCAGGACCTCTTTGTGCAAGTGACAGTCACCATGTTTGGCTGATACTTCTGAAAAAAACCCTGCGACTTCCACAGCTGAAAAAACATAAGCTGCTTCATTTTACATTTAAGAGAGTAGCTGATGCCTGCAATAACCTGTGTTATCTGTGAATCAGCACGAGGACAGATCCGCACCGCATGCCACATGCCTTCCATAAAAGGAGCCACGTTGATTTTAAAGGGGTTGGAAGACAAGGTGCCTGGAGAGTTCTAACCTTTAAAAATATGCAGCATAGCCCACATCACATCTGATCTGTCTGAAATCATACTCTATTTTCAGGTCTTAAAGCAGTTCATTTTACCAAATGTAGCTTGTTTGTTAAACCAGCTGCTTAATCCAGACTTGAATTTTAATATTGAAGACACACTAGAAAGATTAGGAGTTTGAAAAGTCTTGCCTGACCTGTGTTTTCCCAACTTCTGAAAGTTTTTTAACAATTGAGCAACCTGGGATAGTGGGAGGTGTCCCTGCCCATGGCAGGGGGGTGGAACTGGATGAGCTTTGGGGTCCCTTCCAACCCAAACCGTTCTGTGATTCTGTTAATTTCTGGCTATTTTCTCCTTTAGATCAGAACCCCTGTTGTTAGCGGTCAGCAAAAGGCTGTACACGTCCACTCTGCGGGACTTTGTGGTGCTGTTACTCAAAGCTGTGCCACAGACATGCTAACAGACCTGTGTGGCAGCAGGACAGAAAAAAGGCGAATTGTTTGCAGGATACGATCATTTTCCTGCTTAGGTTTTGATTGATTTTAAAGCTAATGTATTGCTCATTTTTATGTGCAATAAAGTTTTTAATTGGTACTTCTGAATGAATTTCCTTTGGGCACGCCACACTCCCACTACTAAACCCTCTCCAAATACAGAGCAGGGAGGGAACAGAGAGCTTAATGCTTGCTATCCGTATCTCCCCACTGTGCGCCTTGTTTCTTACATCATAAAAATGGTTCACTACGATACCGGGCAGTTTCAGTAAATCATTTAAATTTTGCTTGGGAAGTCTGGTTTTAGAGGCAAATTTGGATTGTTGTTTACTACAGGAAAAAAAGTTGTAAATAAAAATTTAAAAAGCCTTATAACAGGGATTAAAAAAAGCTTTACTTAATGGTAATACAGTGATTTTTAGACAGGTTTCCTTATTCCACCAGAAGGCTTCTCTTGCCCTCTTTCCTCCCCGGGACACCAGCCTTGGCATCCCCACCTGACGGGCGTGCTTTGTGTTCTGCCTTTGCAGGTGGCTGTGAGGGCTGCTGAAGATGTCCGATAGCCTGGATGTTGAAGAGAGACCTCCAGCCCCGCCGTTGAGAATGAACAGCAACAATCGCGATTCTTCAGCACTAAACCACAGTTCAAAACCGCTCCCCATGGCCCCTGAGGAGAAGAACAAGAAAGCCCGGCTTCGCTCCATCTTCCCAGGAGGAGGGGATAAAAGTAAAGTATCAGCAGTGCGAAGGGGTGCTCCATCTCTGTGTGCTGCCTGTTGGGTGGTGGTTGCCGCGTGTGCTTTCTGCCGCTGTTTTCTTTCTGTTTCAGTTGCAGAACATGGTAAAGTCCTTGCAAAGCCTTCTGATCCCATTACTCTAGTAACATGTTTCCAAGGAGGAGGAGGTGTTCAGTCAGTTACTTTCTTTGAAAAGCCAGTAGAGCCTGCACACTTTGTGCGACTTGCTTTTTAAAAATAACTTTAGAGTTAAGCTGGGGAGTCCTTTCCTTTGGATTTTGCTTTGCACTTGCAGTAAAAACAAGAGATGAGGTTGTATACTTTTGAAAATACATTTGCAGAAGTGAGAGGCAATGTGCCTGACACTTCTGGGTTGTTTTTTTAATGCACTTACATTCCAGGAACAGGAGCAAGGCTCTTCTTGCTTGTTGTGTTTGCGTGAGAGTGGACACAGAGTGGCTTGGTTTAAACCTGCCAGGTGTGGGTGCAGCCAGAGAGTCCTTTAACCATGCAGGAAACAGCATTTCAGTTGCATTCTTTGAAATGTGTTTGCAGAAAGGAGTGTGTTTTGAGTTAGTGTATTTACAGAATTAAGGGATCTTCTTGTTTTTTGTAATGCCATGGGAACTGATGGGCTGTGCCCCCAAGTGCTGAGGGAGCTGCCTGCTGTCTCTCCTGGCTTGTTTAATGCCTGGAAGGACGTGGGTCACTCCTTCCCCTGACTGCCAGCAGGATGGGTTTATCC
>NW_010131004.1:34400-54908 GCF_000699245.1 Pterocles gutturalis
AATACAGAAATGGGGAGATCCAGAAACAACCCCCGTGTCAGTGAGTACCAGTCAGAGCAGGCTTGGGAAACATACAAGTATCGTGAGTTTAAATGTGCCTGTGAGGGAAGGTAAGCTGAGATTTATAGCTTAATTTTGCTGGGTGAAATAATAAATGGAGGAAGTTTAGCTTGGCTGAGCCCCCCGAGGTGGTTTTGTCTCAGGGTTGGCTGGTGGGTCAGGGTATCAGCTGGCTTGTGCATGCTTCGCAGACTCGGTGACACATCTTTGGGAGTCCTGTGTATAAAACAGAAGGTGATGAATATGGCTGCTCTCATCTAGTGCGGTGCTTCGCAGCATCACAAATTTGTGTTAGTAGTCTACCACTGGTGCTAGTAAACAGAACGTGAAGGAAACGCCGTGGCAGGGTGTTCCTGCCTGAACCTGCAGGAACTTTGTTGTCTTTCCTTTGCTCACCAGATGGGAGGGATGTGAGGATGGGTGTGCATGGTGCGTTCTCTCCCAGGCAATGGTGTGTGCCGGGACTGCTGTGCTCAGGACCAGGAATCTTTCCCAGTCGCTCGTCTGCTGGAGTGTAGGGTTTTCAGTTTGGCTTTGAGCACTTCTGTGTTTAAAACCTTGTTTTGGCAAGCCACTGGTGGCTCTGTGGGGCCCAAGAGCTGAACCCATTCCCCTGTAGCCCGTGGGGAAGCTGTGAAAGTGGCCTGCCTTCTTGGGAGGTGATGGTGGCGATGGGCGCCGTGGATTGGTACAGCCTTGTTCTTCTTGCATGAAACCACCTCTAAGTGCTGTGCTATGGAATAAATTAATAGTGTGTGGACTGGCGGCTCCGTGAAGGCGCTGTAGGGCATTCAGCCTAAAGAAATGAGGGGGGAGCAGGCCCACCACGGCTCAGATGCCCCTTTCAGCTGAAGGGGTACATCCCTGTTAAGGTTACTGGGTGAATGATATCACTTCCACCGAGGCTGCTTTAGACTGAGCTACAGGTGGGAGCAGAGTCTGACCTTTAGTCATCTGGTTGTCTCCTGGGGGAAGAAGAAAAAAAAAAGGGGGGGGGGGGGAAGGAGAAAAACCCAGCAGGGTTAGGATTAATGGAGGATGAAGAAAAGGCCAAGGCTGCTGGGGTAGGAGAGGAGGAGCAGAGCAGGAAGGAGGGTAGGAAGACAGCGTGAGTGACAGTGGAAGGGAGAGGGGATGGAGGAAAGAACAGAGTGAGATGAAGAGGAGGTGAGCGAACTGGAGGGTGTCAGGGTGAGGTTGAACCCTTCTTCCCTCTCTGGAGAAAAGCTGACACTTAGCTGAGTCACATTTTTCTGCCAGATAACTGCTTTTTTAACATCATTATGAAGTGTCGAAGTTTTTAGACAGGGGAGGGGTGAGGGTGTTGCAGAGAGGTGTTTAATTCTGTATTTAGTTAATGGTTTATCAGCATTTGGACCACAGATGCTGTATCCACAGTCTGACAGGCAGAGGTCCATGAAGCAAATAAGCCAAATCTTGGGTAAAGAGCTGGAATGCTTGTCCCCCGCGGGACAGGCCTGGAGTGGACAAGTGCTGCTTTTGGTGGAAGGTTTTCTGTGGTGCCTTGTTTCGCTTCTAGATTTGACTGTTGCTTTAAACTGAACTTGATGATCCTTTCAGTCTAATTTTCACTGCATTTGCTTGCAATTGATGAGGTAGGAGAAGCCTGTTTTGCTATCTGCAGTAGAACATTATATATGTTGAATGGAGATGACATCGTGTAGCTGGCAACGTCTATCCTGAAAATTAAACAGCATCATCTTAGAGACAGAAGAAGAGCAAAAGCCTTTGCATTTGTTTTGGATATATTGCTGCCATCTTTACTGAATGCTAAATGAAAATAATTCATCAATTAATGTTGTGTAGGGGTGTGCAGTACAGACAGAAGGTGACAGTTAATTATTTAATGAGGATAAATGCAGCAATGCAGTGAAAGGATTAGAAACATCCAAAATACTCTATAGACTATAATTACGAAGGGCAGAGCATCTTCCAGCTAGACGGGGCTGTAAGGTAGGATAACAAAGATGTGCAAAGAGAGGCCTCGTGGAGCTGCTATCTGTGAGCAGAGACAGACCCAGACTGGGAGGGGTGCTGATACATGGTGAGTTCAGCCTTTGGATGAAAAATATTCCAATATGTGGAAGGACAGTTCCCCTCTCAGCTGGTACAGATACACCACCGGCGCTAGAGGAGATCCCACAGACAGCTCTGTGCTGGATTGTTCAGCCATGTGGTAGTTAGTCTGGGAAGCCAAATGTTTCAGGTACCTGCCAGCCAGGATGAATGTGTGAACGTGGGTTTGTGCTATGTTTATCTGGGTGTTTGGGAGTCATCTAGAACTGGCATTATTGTCACCATTTTTCAGATAAATTTCTGTTGGATGTAGATTCTCAATGCATCAGAGTGAAGGCAGCTTCTTTCAGCCTTTATTTCACTTGTTCTTTATCAGGATCAATAAGACTGGGCTGAAGAGAGATTTGTCAATAGCACAGGAGATGGATGACCACAAGGGATGTTACTTTCCAAAGGTGTTAACATAGGAGGGAAATGAGAAACGCGTGCAGATTGACTGACTTCCGAGTCTGTCTCCTTCAGTGAGATACTCCACACTCTGTTAATGCTGCTGGAGTGGTTTAAAAACAGGGAATTCCTGGAGACTAAGAAGCCCTGGGTTTTATGGTTATATATCTTCGTTAATTGAGAGCTCCAGTGAAGCTTTTCCCACGGCATTCATGGGATCTTGTTGCAGGGGCAGGAATCGGATCTTTGTCTTCTCCTGTGCTGCCTGTCTCACAGAACGTGTAGGAACCTGCCTGTCCTCAAAAACCTCTCCGCTGGTTTGGCTCAGTCTGACGGCAGGTTCAGAGCACGTTGGAGGCGAGGCACAGGTGCAGACAGGCGTGCGCGTGCGTTTCCTGGCTGCTTGGAACCCACGGAGCAAAGTCAACCAGCGGTTAGGTGCTGGATATGAAAACCTGATGGAAAAAAGGAGCTGATAATAGAAATCCTACTGATTACAGGTAGCCTAAGAGGGCTACTGCGTGAACAGCTTGCTTTGGCAGCTGTGACCCTGGTCGGAAGAAAACCAAAATGAAATAACACCTTCTAGACCTTCCCAAGCAGGGGTTGGCAGTTAGGCTGGTGTTGTATTAGCTCGGGTTTGTTTTGTCAAGTGAAATGTACGTTAATTGACCCGTTTTCCACTTTTAAAATACTATTTTGAACACACCTGATTGTGGAACGTGTTTGAATGAAAAGCTGTGCAGAAAATAAGCGTGTTAACGTTTTGCCTCTAGCCAACAAGAAGAAGGAGAAAGAACGTCCTGAGATCTCTCTTCCTTCTGACTTTGAACATACCATTCACGTGGGATTTGATGCCGTCACTGGAGAGTTCACAGTAAGTAACTGCTGTATTGCATACTTACCAGGGCTTCTAGTTTCTTAGTGGTAAAACAACCTCCTGTTGCCAGAATGTCAGGTGACAGCAGCCAGGATGTGAAAAAAGAGATTTTTATTTGTTGGGCTTAGGATTTGGAGTGTTTTACTTCTGATTCAGGCTGCTTTATTTTTTTTTTTCTACAAGGATTGTCAGCAGTGTCTGTGGAAGATGAAAACTAGGAAGAACGTGGGTGTATGTTTTTTATCGGTCCCACAAGCTGCCACAGGGGTTGGTTAGTCAGTGTCTTTGGAAAGGCACAACCCCCCCAACATGTGCATAGCGTATGTCTTGCTGTAGAGGATCAGCCCCAACGTGCAGAGTCCGGCTGTCCTGCAGACAGCCCTTGGAGACACCCAGAGAGAGGCAGCACTGTGGCAGTCCATTCATTTTAACTCAATATCCTTCAAAATATGCCCATAGCCTAGGTGGTCAGGCGCGGTTCTGGCCTTTATGTATCAATAAAACAGCAGTCAGTACTTCTATCACGACAAAGGGTTTGAAGTGTTGGGAAAAGTGAGTCTGATAGAAGCTCCTTGAAGTCTGCAGGGGGCTTCAAAGCTTTTTCTCTCAGACTACTAGTTAGGTACTGAAACCGTTAATCCTTAAAGCTAAGGTGGCAGTAAGCTTGCGTTTGGTTGACCTGTGGAGGTGACAGAAACCCTTAGCAACTCCCCATACCACCAGGAGTAAGTACCCTGTGAGCTGAGTGTGTTCTCACCGTGTGTCAGATTGTCGTGTGCTAGTGCTGCCTGGCTGCATACACCGAACAGGACGGGACAAATCATCTGCCTGGACAAAGGATGGGTAATTTTCGGAATTTGAGCCCTAAATGTGATTTCCTCATCATTTTTTATTTTGATTGCTACTTTCGTTTCTCAAAAAAATCTCCAAAAGCTGGAAACTTTTACAGTAGCAGTAGCAATAGTAATAATGACATTAACAATAGAAGAAAAACAAAGATACATTTAGCGACAACATGTCTTCAAAGGAATAGTGAAATTGGATTATCCTAAGTAATTAGGAAATACAGCTACATTTAAAATATGTGGACTAGTTAATTATCCTTTTTAAAGTAGATGTCACTTATAAAATCTTACACTTAAAATATTTCTTGAAATTTTTTTCTGTGCCAAACCCTAGGGCTTGATTGAATTCTCATTTAAAAAACTCAGGTGTGGTCATTTTTGGTCATAGCATAAAGCTTTTAAAATTGTGTTTTCCCTGCTATCTATCCTGGTTTTCCTCTTTTTTTCCTCTCTGTCTCTCCCTGTAGCCACATTGTTCCGGTTCATCTCCGGTGCCATTCTTGTTATCTTGGTATCATATTATATTGTTACTTTCTGCTTTTGTTTTGTCCCTTTTGTGTTTGCATCCTTTCTTCTTGTCCTTCCTTCCATCCATCCATCCATGCATCCATCCATCCCTCTGCCTTTATTTCTACTTTGTGCTTCAAACTTTTTCCCTCTGGCTCTATGCAAACACGATGGGTCACTATCTCTCATAGACTGACTGCTGGAGAAGTTCCCAGTTAGTTTCCCGTCCCTGCCAGCTGTGACAGAAAGGGGGGACATCAAGGTTAGCACAAGCTCTCTCTATCAGTACTTCAGAGATGACGGTTTGGATCCGTTTGAATCGTAGAATCATAGAACCATTAAGGTTGGAAAAAGACCTGAAGGATCATCAAGTCCAACCGTCAACCCAACACCACCCAACCCACTAACCCGTAATGTTGTTATTGTCATCCAGTGTGTCAAAAGAGTCTCTAGCATCAGAGATTTGGGATTTATTTATTTATTGTCAGGTGCCACCAGCACAGGTCCTGGCCTTTTATAAAACAACGCTATTGTACGTGGCTAAATATGTCCAGCTTTATTGCTGTAGCACAATTCTTTTTCAATATCTTTCTCCTTTTCAAAACAGTGGGCATTAGATGGCTGCTGTTTCACAGTTACACAATATTTCTACATTAATCCTCGTTCATAGAGCGCAGAAGTGCAGCACTGCAGTTGGAAGAGGCTCTCGCCAATTCAGACCAAACCCAAGGGACAGGTGACATCCCCGTGCAGCTTGCCGGCACAGGACATAACGCTGCTGTCCTTAGTGGAGTGAAACGTCAGCCAAAGGCAGGGGATTTCTGCACCATTAAGAACTAGCTATCAGCTCCCAGCTGATCCCAGCTGCAAGCCTTACGTTACTCATTACATGAGGCATGTTTGATTTGTCCCAACCTGGATACACCCCATGTATCAGCTGGGCAGTGGGTGGTGAGTACGTCCTGCTGGAGGGACTGCCACCATCCCGATCGTGTAAAAATATCCCACTGTCCAGTGACCACACCGCCTGTCTCTTTGAAAAGTTTGGAAGTGCCATGGCAATGTCCAATAAATATGCAAATAGATTTTTTAAATTTTTTTTTAAATTTGGAATTACTACAGTTGTCATGCCCATAGTGTCTGTCCCTGGTTACGTGCCACGTGTTGGGCCATCTCCTGACGCCCAGCAGTCGCCCCCCAGCTGCATCACCTGATGGCTGTTTGGTGCATCTCACATCAAAGCTGCGTGGGCTCCTGAGCCTGGGCTTTCAGGCTCGAGCACCAAGCTTTGGTGTCGCTCTTGAATGCGTGCTGTATCTCCATTTCACTGCGCTTGGAGCAGCCACGTTTGCTAAGAAGGAGGGCTTTTAAACTCCAAATAAAATTGGTAGAAGCTGTTGGGCGGGAGCATGCTGCTAGAGGTTTGTGTTCATTTATTTTGAAGCAACAGTTGTGTTTTCTGAATGGAGGAAGAAGTGTGATTGGCAGGGCTTTGGGGAGTGCGTTTCATAAAGCATGATTTTCATAACAGTTTCCTGATCCCCAGTCTAGAATAAAATGTGATCACCCACCCAACTTTTAAAGTTTCCACATTATGACATTAGCAAGTGGGAGAAAGTTGTGGCTATAAATTCAAAGAAGTTGCACGTTATTAATCTAATGAAGCGTTTCTTTAGGCTTGTGCTGATTTTCAGTCTGATACACACGGATTATTTGCTTTATGACAATACCCAGCCTCCCAGTGTGAAATCCCAGTTTGACCAGCTGCAGTCTCCACTGCGCTTTTTTGACTGCACTGGCCAATTGTGATCTTGGGGCTGGAGAACCATTGGGGGGAAAAAAAAAACTTGCCTAGAGCCATTCAAAAATGCTAACCTGGCTTTCGAAACTAGACAAGCAGCAAAAGCCCAGATCTTTATTCTTTTTATTTTTTAACTAAAAAAAGAAATCACAGGTCATTTTTCCAATCACTTGCCATTAATCCTCAGAAATGTGCTTTTATGAGGGAGAGAAAAAGTGGTTTAAAAAAGAGAGGAGGGGGAATGATGCTTCCAAACTTTGGAACAGTTGTGATTTTTCTGGTTTCCTGCCTTCCCGTAGCCTCTCCACCACCTGATCTATTTGGTCCCTACCTCCTAACTCCCGTTGTAGATGGGACTTCCCCATTTTGGCCTGTTGGTTTCCTCCTACCACCTTCTAAGTTGTCCCACATTCTGTTTTAACTTTCTTTTCTTTCTTTATTTACGCCCGTTGCAGCCAGATCTCTGTGGCTCACGGATGTGCACAGGGAAGCTCCCAGAGGTGCGTCACAGGCCCAAAAATCTTGCATCAAAGTGCCTGAGATGTCGTAGCACTGCAGCAGCAGGGTGATGTGTGTGCAGTAGATTTGTTGCTTGGCTTATCCCACTTTTTTTTCCATTAATCCTGGACTTTGGAGGCCCATGTCACACATTGTTTTGTAGAGAACTTCTTAGGAAGAAGCAATATGAAAGTGTTTACCTAGGTTGGGGTGGCACCAAGGCTGTTTAAACGTACTCGAGGTCTCGTTTCTCATTCGGTAAAGCCCTACAGTTTGCTGGTAGATGTTGGCTGTGCAGTGAATGGGGAGGATTACAGGCTTTCAAATTTAGGAAATTATACTGGATATTTAAAGCAATTTCTCATCAATACAATTTCAACGCAGAGCTGCAGCTTTCAGCGATTGGATCGATTTTCAAGTGCCACCCTCGCTCGTAAGATGTCTGAGCATTCACGCAAGGCTTTGGGACTCTCAGCCTGTTTTCTGAGTCCCTGGTTTCTGCATATTTACAATAGAGAACCTACAGAGCTCAAAAAAGAGACATCCTTAGCAGCAGTGGTACAACTCGGTATTACAGTTTTGAGAATTTAAATGCAGATTCTTAACCCCGCAGTGTTCCCTGGTATGCGGAAAATTAGTTGTATCAGGGTGGGGTTTACCTTTCAATCAGATCATTTCAGCAAAATGTGTTTGTATTGTTAAGCATTAAAAATCCAGTGTAAAGCTCCTAATGTACACTGTGTTGTCCACAAATATAGAATAGTCTTGTTACATCTGCACTGACTCACCAGGAAAACAAGCTAAGCCTTAAATCATTATTCCATGGAAGAGCAGGGTTGATTTAAAGATGGGTTTCATGCACTTTTTTTCTGATCACAGTCATAACTGTCTTTTCTTTTTAAAGTTGGATCCTGGTTTTAACTCTGTATTTTCATAGAGGAGAGAATGATTGCATCTAATGTATAAGCTACTAATTTAAATGATAAGGTGTCAATCAAAATTTCTGAAAGTAATCTTTCAGGTAGCATGGCATCTTGGTAAAGATCTGTTAAATATTCTAAACCCGCATTCTTTCCACTTGACGTCTGCAGGGCATTCCAGAGCAGTGGGCCAGGCTACTACAGACCTCCAACATAACCAAACTGGAGCAGAAGAAGAACCCACAAGCTGTTCTAGATGTTCTCAAATTTTATGATTCCAAAGAAACAGTTAACAACCAGAAATACATGAGCTTTACGTCAGGAGGTAAGTTGACATCTCGCTGCGAAAAAAAGCGAGTTGTCAGGCTCCAAAATGAGTCAGACTGACATTCAACATTCAAGTGGTCCCGAAGCAACCTTAAAAATTTCCACTTTGTGGAATACTCCTGAAATGAATTCTATTTCTCCTTTTGTCCCCTACATGTCATTGAAACTCTGACTTTTCTGTGTCACTTGTTTTTAGAACTAAATAAGATACTGGATGGAGCAATCATTACCATTTTCAGTCAGAAGCATTGGTGGCCAAAGCTCATATTAACTTCTGGTTCTTTGCATCCTTGCTCCTTCCCAGTGTTCAGACTGGGGTACGGGGTATACTTGTTCTGTGCATTTTATGGATCTTGGATCCTTCGAGCAATAGGTTACAGACTAGGAGGATGTTTTCTGTTACTTTGGGATAGAGGAGAATTTTGGGGGTTTTTTTGTGTTAGCTGTTGTGATGGGTTAGCCCTTGGCTGGGGGTCAAACCACACACCCGCTCACACAATTCCGTAATTAAAAGATTTGACTGTCTAACTTGGCACTTAATGTTTGCTAAAATAGCAATTACTTCTGTGATGAAATGCAGAATTCAGAGCAGTTAGTGTATGCTCATGAACTCAGGAGCTGTCCCTGTGCTGTCAGAGCCCCCCATGGCTAAGGGGGATTTTGGGGAAGCTTTTATGGGGAAACTTTTTCAGCAAGCTAAAGAGAATCAATGCATGCAATTTGTTTAAAAAAAAGAAAAGAAGAAAAAAGCTGTGTTAGCTCTTGGGTGGAACAAAAGCATTGACTGTTAAATAACAATTTGCATTTTCTTGACCAAGTTTATTTTATTTACTGGCAAAACGAGGCAAAAAATAGACACAAATTGCAGAAAAAGAATAACCTAGTATATTGTCCTGTTACCTTGCTTGCTACATAAAAAAGATACTGTGAAAGAAAAATACTCTCTCTTTGGATTTACCTGTTCTGTGGGATTCCCCACAACAGGCAGTTTTATAACAGCATCTCGTTATCTTTGCAGATAAAAGCGCCCACGGATACATAGAAGCCCATCCTTCGGTGAGTGTGGAAGTAACCTTTTACCTTCCCAGCGTTTCAGAATTGTGGAGCAAGCTGTGAGCTTTGCAGGCTGACGGAAAGGACGTTTTGGTGTCTTTGCAGCAGCAGAAAACGCCTCACTGGCTGTTTTTTAATTTTCTGTTTAAGAACTTTTAAACAGATGAAAGTCTGGTTTTGCAGACAGAAGACTGCTTGCTGTTCTTTGCCGTGGTGAAATATATAATTCGCAACAATATGCCATGCTGTCTAATTAGCCCATTTTAATGTAGTTTTAACAACTTGGAATCCGTTTCTATTACATTTTATGATTTATCCTTAGTACAGCCGGAGATGTAGTTGAATATAAATAAGGTTATAATTGATATGTAACTCATTGGAACCATTGAAAGAAAGTTTTAAATAATCATCCACTCTAATTAATGCTGGATTGCCATAGCAGTCCCAGAGATGTAGTCATGACATCCACATGAATATTGACCAGATTTATTAGAGTTAATGTTAGTGCATTAAATAGCAGATGACTGGATGGGGATTTGGCCTTTATTTTCAAGTGTTAAGCAACTTAATTTTAGGTTTGTGATTACACAGCAGAGAGTGTGCATGATGAAATTAAAATTGTCTTTGCATATTGTCACTTCCAATTTTCAATTGGCGCCACTTTCATTATTTTGACTAAAACACAGAATTTTATTTTTTTCTATATAAAAGGAAGTTTGGGGTTCACCAGGGCATAGTAAGCCTTCCCAATAGCCTTTCCAGAGGGTTTGGACACTCTGGCAGATGCTGTGCTGTTTTGTTCTAGCAGATATAGACAGTGGTGAGACAGGCAAGACTTTCAAAAGTTACCGACTCCAAGGATGCTGGTTGAATATTATAGGAGAGGGAAAACAACTCTCTGACAGGACCGAGCAGTCATTGGAATTACTTCAATTTCATTTCACTCCTTAATGGGAGTCTGGCATTAAATAATAGGACATTGTATATGTTCTAGCTGCACAATTTAGTGCTGTCAGACCAAGCATGGAGCCCAGCGGAAAAAATAGTTACAAGGATTTGACATAACAGAGATGTGATTATTCCTTTCTTCGTTTTTCCCTTAACCATCTTCTGTCCCCGTGTAAGCAAGGTGCTGATGATGCACGGAAAGCAGACACTGATCTGACGTGTGACCCAGTAACATTCACCTGCTCGTTAGGGCCGCCCTGGCTTGGCAGGTAACTTATGACGAGGGGAGCAGGAGGATGGTGCTTAAAAATTGCTGCTGAACAGGGAAATTCAGCAATGCAGGAACAGGCAATGCGATCAGCCCGTGGGTAAAACAGCGAAGGAACAAACAGCCTTTCTCCCCAAAACCAAATTCCCAGCAAGACAACGGAGGAGGCTTTGCACGTTAAAGTGTGTTAATTAACCTAGCCAGTAGACACCGGTTAGCTTAATTAACCATTACCATTTCTGCTGTCACAATGCCAAAGCAATTAACCAGCAACTAGATGAGATTTCTAGTGATATATTCAGGCATTATGTTTTGTGAAATTCGAGTTTGACTGAGCATGGGAATGATTTAGTTGTTTTTAGCAAAAATGAAAAGACACCAAGACAATTTAACAAAGCAGCGTGATCATTTGTAACCTTTCGGTTGTATTGTGCAGCGTGTAGCTTAGAACTGAGCCTGTAGGACTCTCTCTCTATATATAGATATATGTAGGCACGTCTAGATGGGTTTCTGATGTCTAAGCAGACCAAAGTTGTGTGCAGTGATCAAACCCCCAGGTGCCAGCATGGGGACTGTCACTCATGCTGCTGTCTGTCCACAGAGCACAAAAACAGCATCCGAACCCCCGCTCGCTCCCTCTGTTTCTGAAGAAGAGGATGAAGATGATGAAGAGGAAGAAGATGACAATGAACCTCCACCCGTTATCGCACCACGGCCTGAACATACCAAATCAGTAAGTCCTGGCTGTGGTCAGCGCTGTGTTTGGTGTCAGAGCTGCCTGTTTCCGATCGCTCGCTGATCAGAGGGCTTGAGTCCGACCCTGGCATTGTGTTTCACCCAAGCCACTGACACCAGGAAAAGCTGTTTTGAGCTTTCACATTTAGTCACGAGTTTCCTGGGATTCTGATAGCGTCCTTAGGATCAGATAAGAGCATGGCTGCTCCCTAAAGCTTGAAATAGTGAGAAGTCAGTTCCACAGTTGTGATCAGAAAAGGGAAACGCTCCCGCTTCTATTAAGACACTTCATACCGACTAAAGAGCCGTTTTGTTACCCAGGAAAACGCACAAGCATCGAGTAACAAGGCTCTGGGGCCCCGGACAGATCTATTTCTGTATCCTTGCACCACAGTAAGTTGATTGTTTCAGTCATCTTTCAGAAAATCAATGAAAATTGAAAATGAACCTGGCCGTGAACTCGTGTAAAACTGGCCTTTCGTTTGTGCCTGTTCGGTTTAAGAGGTGGACAGCAACACAACCACTGTAAGAGCTCTGGAGGTGGCAGACAGCATCTTCCTGAGGGTTTGCGTTTCAAATGTGATCTCGGGGGCATCTCTGAAAGCCACTTTTCTGACACAAAATAATTTCTTATCACAGATCTACACGCGCTCTGTAATCGAACCCGCCGCTGCACCAGCACCAGCTAAAGAAGCCACCACTCCCCAGCCTGAAAACTCAAACACAAACACTTTGTACAGAAACACAGATCGGCAGCGAAAAAAGTCCAAGATGACGGATGAGGAGATCCTAGAGAAGCTGAGTACGTATTCTGGGTTTCTTGTCTGATGAAGCAGTGCACTGTGTGCATGTCTCAGGGTTATATGTACCGACTGTTCATCCTCAGTTTAGTGTCACAGGGTCACTTAAACTCCCTACACAAACTGTTCCTGTGGTCAGAGGAAGCAAGGGAGCACTCTGGGTGCTCCTTCTGCCTCTAAGGGCAGCTGTGGCCGGCTTGGATTGGCCTGAGCTTCCGTCTGCGCTAAAGGCAAAAGCAGAGATTGTTTCTGGTTGAGCAGAAGGCTGTGACCTAGAGAACTCCTGAGTGCTGGTGGCCAAATTGAACAGAATATTTGGGTTCCTGACTTCTCACCAGTCAGCAGAGCCAAAATACTTGCAGAAATCTGTTGGATTTTAGTGTTGGTTGTTTGGTTTGTTTTTTTGTTTGGTGTTTTTTTTTTTTTTTACCAGTAGACAACTACAGCACTAGGCTGATTCATTCAGCCTCGAGGAGCTCTCCTGCCCCAGATATTCTATTGGCGTCATTTTCATGATTCTTGTTACTAGTGCTACTTATACTAATATATCAGAGTTTGTTTTTATAAGAATTCTGTGTTTTTGTCAGAGAGAATTCTTTGAAAGAGTATCAGTTGACACCATGGATAGAGAGGAATAGACGTTTCCAGTGTGCTCCTAAAGGAAAAAATACTTTCGTAACAATCTTTATTTTATTTCCTAGCTTTATGCTTAGAAAGATGTATCCAAGAGACACATCTATGTGATGTGATCAGGTGAAACTGCACTGCAAGCATTTCTCAGGAGCCAGCCCCCAGCACATCCACTGTGTACTCCTCAGATACACAGCACTCTGTCATAGCTCATTTCCAGCCAGTTAATGCTATTAGAATCCTAACCATCGGCCCCAAACCCCTGCGCAGATCATACTTTAGGAAAACACATCAAGCCCTATGTGATGCTGCAGCACAACCAATTTAATCTGCTTCTTGCACGTAGTAGCTGCCAGTGCGATGTTCTCGGATAATAAATTGTTGGGTTCATCACATAGCCTAGTTTACTCTGTCTGACATTAGCTGTCGGGACAAGAAGTGGGTTGATCTACACCTCCTTGTGTTCTATCTCAGAGCCAGTAACCTTCTGTCTTTAACTGGGGCAACTGCTTGTGTGGCTGTGGCTTCTTCACAGGGGTTGTCAATGCTCTTTCTTGTCCTCCACCAGCCTTTTTGCCGTACCTGCCCTGCCACCGGTGGCTGGTGTGACTGCAGAGGCTGAAGCCTCCCTCAGCTGTCAGATTTCAGCTGCTTGTGTCGAGTTTTATGCACCTTCAGCAGGTTGACAAGACTACAAAGAGCTGAATCTCGGTGCTGTTAGGGAGTATCCAAAGGATAAGTTCAATAACTTCATCCGAGGGCACAGTGAAATAAATTCCAGAGCAGGTCGTTACCTGCAGGTATGTCAGCGTATAAAGGGAGGAATTACAGTGTCTTCAGCTGCGGCTAAAGGTGTGAGGCAGGCTCCCACCATGAGAACTGCAGGTACCCTGCGGATGTGCACGTAAATATGTGTATCGTTTATTCGGGCTTCTGTGTATGCTAGATTAGGACTGAGCCCTCGAGTTATTGTGGTTTGTATCTTTGGAATGTTACCTGCTTTTATGCTTTTTCTTAAGAATTTGATACCAAGTGAGCAAGGTCTGAAGGTTTGCCTCGGGCGAGTTGTGATGTGGACAATGAAAATCTTTTTGTGCTCTCATGAAGCTAGCTGAGAACGGAGGTGATGCTTTTTTGTTATAGTCCTGGGCTAATTATATTTAAGCACGTGTGGTGGTTGGGTTTTTTTGTGTTTTATTTTAACTCATGTGACTTCTCCACTGTGCCATCTTCCCCCACAGCTGATTTTATGCTACTTTTAGGAAGATGTCCCGTGTCCTCTTTTATCTTAAATTGCTTTCGTAATTCTTTTCTGCTTGAAATAACTTGGGTTTTTTTAGAACCACTTCCCTTGCGAGTTTTACTAGGGAGTAAAGCCTGTTACATTGAGATAAGATCAAACAAAATTCTGTCTGTAATGAAATCATGAATATGTGCCACTGTAATTATAAAACAGAAGTGGCACAATTCTGCTTTCTTATCTGCTTGATTTAGGACTTGATAAAGGAACGTGCTCTAAAGACATTGAAATAGCTGATGTGTTTGTCTTTTGTCCAGCGTAGGGAGCGCTTCTCGGAACTGGAGCCATGTAGCAGTCACTTTGTTGATTTTGATGCTGTCACATTTGATGTGCATTGGCTTAAGCACAGGAAACCAACCACAAACAGCTAACTTGTGAGAGTAGCTAGTCAAATTTTGAGGAAAGACCCTGGAGGTCTGAACTGCAAAGTCAGTGGCAAATTTGGAAAATTATTTTTCAAAATATTTGCTCTGCAGTCTTCTTTATTCTTCTCTAACGTGAACTTCCATGAACTTCTGGTATCTGTTCCAGTAGATACACGGTTCCATTAACTAGCTGGAAATAGCACGTAGCCAGACACCGGCAGCGCAGCGTTTTTCCTGTTGTCCAGCCCAGCACAGGATTGCAGCAGTGTGAGCAGGAGGGTATGCCTTCTCATAGAATCACAGAATCAGAGAATGGTTTGGGTTGGACAGGACCTTACGGATCATCTAGTTCCAACCCCCTGCCAACACCTCCCACTAGCCCAGGTTGCTCAAAGCCTCATCCAGCCTGGCCTTGACACCCTCCCAGAGCCTTCTCCAGGCTGAACAACCCCAACTCTCAGCCCGTCCTCACACAGGAGGTGCTCCAGCTCTCAGACCATCTTTGTGGCCTCCTCTGGACCCACCCCAACAGGTTCATGTCCTTACATTCCCTCTTCCAGTCCATTAAAAGGGAGTTCCAGAGTCCTCTGGTCAGAGTCTTCTTGACTGAAGAGTTATTTTGCAGTGGAGACCCACTGTAGAGAAGCAGAACGAAAGCTCCAGCTTACCTTATACGTTTCAGTGAGATGAAACTACAAAAAGTTAACCAGGTCCTGAAAGCAGGACATCCTTGGCTTGGACTCTCAGACAACCCAGTGACTTGATGTCTCACAGGCTGGCAGAGCAGGGCAGGACCGCTTCAGGCTCTTTTTGCCTGTGTCAGCATCCTCAGCCAGATCCAGCATCCTCAGCCAGGCACCCCCGCTGCCATCGGCCGTGGCGCTGGCGGGTATTCCTGGAGTGCTGGGTGAGGGGAGCGAGCACCGCGGGGCGAGGGAAACCTCTTCTGCAGCTCCCCTTAGCCATCGTGCCAAGGCCAGCAAATGGTTTCAGCGGGGAGTGTACCAGATGGTGTTGATGCCCCGTCCTCTTGCTGTGCTGGCAGACAGGATTCCTGGCTAGGCACCCAGTGAGATCCCCGGTTGGATGTGAAAGCCCTCTGCTCCAGGAAAACGGCCTCAACGGGGGAGAGAGATGGTTCTTACTGTTTACCCTGAATGGGGCAGCACCTCGTGTTGTTTTGGATGCACGGGTGAACAGATAAGTACGTGTTTGTATTTGTGATACAGGAATATTGCCAGATCAGCCAAACAAAATACACTGCACAGCACTGGAAGTCTTCCCCCTGAACTAATCTTCTTAATGTACTGTGCGCTCCGAGTTAAATCTTTAAAAGTCATTTGCATTGAGCCATCACCTTAGGCTTCATTGTCTGTATTTTATCTAGGAAACTACCAGATCAGAAAAAACTCTATTGGTTTTTTTTTTAATTACTCCTTCAGATCTGTTTGAGGTTATCAGATTTTGGCTCTTTCATTCCACACAAATTATCCTAATTACTGCCTCCTTTCCTTCCAATTCAGACTGCCTGTACCTCTGAGCGGGCAAAAAGCCGTCAGGCAGCGTGTGCTTTCATTTTAGCTTTCAGTGGCACATGAGCTCCCCTGTGGCTGGTGGCCCCGGACTGTCCCACGCCGTGTGCCGCCCGGGCTGTCCCTGCCTTCCCGCTGCTGCCGCGCAGAGCTGCCGGGAGGCGGCAGCACCCCGTCTGGCCTGGCTTCTGGATCACATCACCTGTGCTCCTGGAATTATCAGCACCCCGTCTGGCCTGGCTTCTGGATCACATCACCTGTGCTCCTGGAATTATCAGCATCCCGTTCGTGCGGCTGTGTGTGTAACGCCAGCGCCGGGGGATATCGCTGCTGTGCTCCCCGTCGCGGCCGTGCTCCCCGTCGCGGCTGTGCTGAGCGTGCAGTGCTGAGAGCGCCAGCCAAACGCTAGTTACTGTCAGGGTGGTTCTTTAAATGGCAAGGTCTGCTTCAGACTTAGCCTGGTAATAAATTACGAGGGTCATAGCTCTTAAAGCCCCGTAATTATTGATTGTAGCGTGAGATGCTGTTCTTTGAAAATCATAAAGACATTCTCTTGGCAAACTGCTGAAAGGTTGAGAAGATCCTCTCCTGGAAACACTTTGCAATATTCTTCCTGTTCTGAACATGGCACCTGTTGATAAAAATTGATTCCAGAACCCAAGGTGCATTTAATCTTCAGAAGTATTAAACCTTCTGTTGAATCACACAGAGTATTTATTCCTACGAAAACGCAGGCTCTGTGATTCCTGCTCTCATCAATGCTTATAAAGAACAGACCCTTGCATTGATACTTGTTCTTTTCTGGTATCTGTCTCTTGTGAATGTTTCTCCACGTTCTTAGTTTCCTGTCTAGGTGACTCTCCAAAGGACTGTAGAAAATCAGTCTTTGTGGAGGCCATCCGTGCTGCGGAGCTGCCTGTGTTGTCGTTACCCCAGACAGCTCACAACCCTGGGCACTGGGGCTGCATTTCCGATCTGCTGGACGGTGCTCTCTCCATTTTTAAATGAGCATCTTTCGTTTTGTTTCTTTCAGGGAGCATTGTGAGTGTGGGAGATCCGAAGAAGAAATACACTCGATTTGAAAAAATTGGCCAAGGGTAAGTCCAATCACAGTTACTTATACAAAAACATGGGCTGGGCGTTTTGCTGGTGTAATATCAAGCGTGAAGTTGGGCAAGCTCCAGACATGTTCAGACACTGGGTTTAGATTCTCCTCCCTCAGTACTGATCAAAATTTATAACTGTGGTCGAAGGCATTATCAAAGACAACTTGATGCTGGCAATGTCTTGTCTGCAGCCAGGAGCAGGACCTGGAAGATCTGCTGTCCCCCAAGTGTGTGGCACCTGTTGGCTTATTTTCTTAGGAGAAATCATTTTTGTATGTCTCAAGATAATATGGCCACGCTAGAAAAACAAAAAAACTTCCCTGCCTAAAAGAGCAACTTACCACCTGATAGCTGTCAAATAAAGAACATTTCTTTCAAATATTTTGCTTAAAAAAATAATTCAGTGATCAGGATAATAACCACATAGTTTAGACACTGAAACTAGAGGTTAAATAATAAGCTTTATTTTCTAGCGGAGGTAGTAAAAACCAAAAATTCAGTAATAAACAGTGTTGATGCACCAAGTACTTGGTTAGAAGAAGCATCATCTGCTTCATGGCAGAGCACTCATGGATCCTGCAGGTTTTAGGAGTTTACTGGAAATAGTCAACCAAGCTGTTTCCTTTTGAAACCCAACTTTGCTCACTGTAAATAGGAGTGATTTGAAATTTTTCCTATATGAGGAGGCACAAAGAAAAGAAATTACATCAAAATGAGATATCTGACGTGCATTTTAAATACGGACAGACTCCCTGCTTGGTCAGAGTTTTGTTGGCTGTGTTGTAATTCCAGGAGGGTTCCTGCCATTTGTGTAACACCAGGATCATGCTGCTGTCGGTGTACGACAGAAGCTGTTTGCTGACATCAGGAGATATTTTTCTGCCTTAACTGTTTGTGAGGTTTGAACTCGGGGCAGTGTGTTGCTGACCTAGACCTGATAGATTCTGCAGGGTGCCAGACACACTCGTGCTGCTTCTCTGGCAGGCTTTATCGTAGACATATCTTGTTTGGTAGGGGCCTTGGGGGAAGGTGTTTCTGCTCCATTCATTGTGTAAAAACCCCTTCTCGGATTGCAGCTTGCTATCTACCCAAAGCCTTGGTTCTTACTGTTGTTTGTAAAATGTCAGTGGACACTTTGAGCTGTGCCAGTCTCTCAAAAGAGAAGTGTCAGCTGAAGACCTGAGAGTCAGAATCAACATGCGTGTGAAGCAGGTTATTGCTGTACCCATGAGAATATGACCGTCACCCTCACAATCTTTTATTTTAACAGTCCTAGGAGTGAGCTTGTGCAAAGGTGCCTCAACAACTGATGGAAAGCCAAGTGGCTAATATCTAGATTGATTTCCTCCCGCTTTTAGCACAGCCTGAAGATTGCATGCCCTTACAGAGGAGTGCATGTGCTGCCGTAACCAGCTCGTGACTGTAATGCCACAGGTCAATTTACAGTGATGGGGAAAGATCCTAAAGAAAAGAAAAAAAATCATCCCCAAGGTAATCCAAGAGGGTGATGAGGAGGAGCCGGACTGCTGCACGGCTGGGGTTAGTGTCTGTCCACAGCAGGGCTGGGCTGAGCTGCACTGCCTCGGATGGTGCCGACAGGCTTGGTTGATGCAGGTGCCAGTTCCTGAGCCGCCCACCTTCACCATGGGTTGGGTACAGTTATGCCAAAGGCACTAGGAGTGCTGGAAGTGAGAAGTTTTTTAGCAGCTGCTAATGAGAGAGCGCTGCAAGGCAGCACGAAATGTGGCTGCTCAGGGAACTGCTCATAGAGAGCAACTTCTTACATGGGGAAAAGCAGCTGAGGAGCAAGTAGCTGCGTGAAGCATCTCATGGCTTCCTAGAGCTGTAAGTTAATAAACAGCATGATGGCTTTGCAGCCACTCTGCAGTGAGCGGTAGTCAGCAGCCCTGCGCTGAAGGTCAGCGTCGGAGCCGAGGCTCTGGTTTGTCATCTGTCTCCAGCTGAGGACTGACAATGCTGCCGACACCGGAGGAAACTTGGTTAGCTAGTGCTTGATAAAGAGGCTGTGTTTGCTCGAGCTGTCTTAGCTCTTGCTAGAAGGATAAATGAGTGTGGAGCCACGAGCAGCCTGGGTTCAGGGCGGTTTTTTTAACTGGTACTGCACTGCATCACAGTGACACAGATCTAATTGTGGGCCCTGGTTCTTGCCTAGCTGCACTGAAACCAAGATCTTACAGCAGCATTTAAAAGTTAGATACAGATCAGAAATTATGGTTGCTTAGAAGTAAAAGTTCATAATGCAGAATCGCAGAGCCCTTGCAATTAATTCACAGCTTTACTTAAATTACTCACCTTTATCTAAACTACTCACAGATGGCCCGGAGCGTACCAAAAGCATCCTAATTTAAATAGCTGTTTTTAAATAAACCCCGACAGGATTTTGCTCAGGAGGTACAGCACAGTGTTAGCAAGTCTGAATAAATGGTGTTGGCTTTTTATGAAAACAAATTGGATTAATCTCGACAATTAGTCACAGGAAAATGCATTTGCATTTATATTAAACGAATACATAGCGTGCCCAATGAGAACATTGTTCTCAACACAGACCTACAGTCCCTGGTGCCTGTTGAATTAAAATGCTTCGGAAATATTTCAGCCTGCAGGTAAACAAACAAGCCAGGGGATCATGTAAAAATAAGCAAAGTGATTTTGGCATTTTCAGTCCGTGGGACCCTTGCCCAGGTGCGTGTTCCCACTTTGCAGAATTCCCGTCCTGGCTCTGCGTTGCCTCGCTGCCCGTGCAGACTGGGGCTTCGAAGTGATGGCGGTGTAGACGTGTGGTTAGCTCAGAAGGAAGCCCCAGCAGGGTTTACAAGCCCACAGCTGCTTTGAAACCCAAAGGGATTTCCTCTGATCGTGGCCTTCCCGTCCCTTTGCATCATTTCGGGGGAGGAACCCCTTTCACCCGGAGGCAGATGGCAGCCAAAGCCCAGGCTGTCTGCAGGTGACACGCCACCCGTTTCTGGTGGCTCTGCAACACCCCCCGTGTCTGCCACAGCAGCGCAACACAGGCACCGGGAAGAGTGCTCCACGTGTCTGGTGCACCCAGCAGAAGCAGCTGCTGATGGCTCTTGACCCACAGAGCAGCTGAGGATCCTCTGTTCGAGTAGTTCTCCTTTTGTGTGTGAAACGACATGTGCCTTCACCTGCTCAGCTGTGACCTCGCCGGATGGCTGGAGAACAGCTCCCTCGCATGCTGGAGAGAGCTGTGTCGAGATTTGTTCCTCAAACGGCTGTCACACGTATTCAGGGCTCTCAGAATGACTGCATGGTGTTTGCCTGAATTTTGCAGAGAGATTCAAATAAGAGGTCTGAGAAGGTACAGCTGGACTGTACGTTACATTCCCTGGAAAAAAACCACACGAGGGAAAAGAAACAACAACAGAGCAAAACTGGAGAAAATTAAAAAATAATTAAATATAGTATTT
>NW_010131004.1:54928-67482 GCF_000699245.1 Pterocles gutturalis
CCCCCCCTTAAGTTTTGAACTAAAATGATTTACTATGTGTGTTTGAGATGTGCACCAGCCCTCTTCCTTCACGCTGGACGTAGGTTTTATCCTGGACACCCTGCGTGGCAGAGGGCGGGTGGGCTGCTGCGCCGGGCGCTGGAGGAGAGGATGAACAAAGGTGTTTATAAACCCCACAGGCAGCAGGGAACTCCTCTCTGGGCTTGCTTTCACCCATACGGACTAAACCACTTCTCATTTCTTTGCTGCTGTTTTGTTTCTAGGGCGTCAGGAACTGTTTATACAGCAATTGACATCGCCACAGGACAGGAGGTGAGTGCCAGCGGTCCCAGCAGATTTTGCAGGTATTCTGTGCTCTGCTGCCAGCTGTGGCTGGGGCTTGTGGGTCACCAGGAGATCTTTACTGCAAAGGCTGTTCCTCTGAAACATAGCCTAGTGTCAGCCTGCAGAATCCATTTCTGCTAAGGCTGTTCCTCCTAAGCACGGGCTGGTGTCAGCTGGGAAACACATCATCCGCTGTCCTCAGCGTTGCAGTGAAAGCTCCTGGAGGGCAGGTTCTGTGCCTCAGAACCTGAACACTCACTGTGGCCATCCAGCAGCCATCACACCCAGGTGCTGATGAATGCCTGAAGAGGTGCCTGTGAATTCCTGGGGGCAGGTCCTGGTCCCCCTGGAGTCAGTAGGAGCCCTGGTGCTCTCTGCGCTTGGGCTGATGCTTCGCCCGTAGCTTTTAAGGCCAACTGTAAGAGAATGACTTTTTACTTTCTCTGTTTTCAGACCAGGTCAGTGGTGTTGGTCCCAGCCTGGCACCAGTTTCATCATCCCTGGATGGGTATTTTAATAGAGAGAAATCTATACAGAAATCCCAGCAAGCTTTTGGGCCTGATAAAAACTGTAACATTTTTATTGCCGGTGTAAATGTATTGGTTTAGAAATCGTTATTTCTCTGCTCCCCAGCGTGCATGAAGCTGTGCTGTTACGGAGAATGTTGGCCTATATGTACAGCTTACCTCTGTACATTTACAGCATGAAGTCAGCCTGTGGACCTGGCCATAGAGGAGTTAGCAATACAAATTGTAAAATCTAAAGATCTGTCATAATGAGGGGCCTCGGGAGAACCCTAGGGCTGGGCACAGGTTCTCCTGTTGCTGTGAGGAATAAATAGCTTCGTTACATTGCTTAATTTTGGACAGACTTCGTCCTCATTAACTACCAGGAAGAATGCAAGGAGGGAAGTGGTGTATCTCAGGAGGACACACTGAGAAGATGTGCATCAAGAGCAAAGATCTCTCCTAAACAATAGAGTCCAGGTCAGGTCTGGTGTCGGTGACAGCCCATTACAGCCTGAGAACTGGTCACAGGGAAGTGGGAGCCAGCGGGAGGGACACAAATCTCGAAGGAAAGCCCGGGCAAAAAGCTCGAGTGGAGACCGCAGCTGCCTGGGGGAAGATGGGACTGGGCAGAGGAACCAGGATGAAGCCGATGGCTGCAATGGTTCAGAGCAAAAGTGATCGTATGAGTAATGAACAGACAAGGTGGTGTCTTAGAGAATCCCTTTGCTCTTTAGGGCTACAGCTTAAGATTTCTGATTTACCATTTCTGGCTGTCAGCAAATCCATCTGAATCTTACTGGTAGTTTCTCATCCACCTGCAGTGCTGCACTTTATAACTGCTCTTAGAGAGGTAGCCCTGCTTATAACCCTGGGTGTATCCATAGAATACCAGAGAGTGGATTATTTTGTAAACACAGAAAATAATTGCAAATCTAAACTGTGTTAAAGAATGTTATTTGGAGTTGCAAAATTCAAGAAGTTAGGAAGTGCTAGGATTGGGGGTTTTTCTGTAATGTTAATGATATTTTTAGTACAGCATTTTATACATAATGTACATGTGTTGTGTCGGTTATGCAGTCAAGTCAAGAATAACAACAATTGCTGAAATAATGATCAAAAATCATATAATTGCTAAAGTATTACCGGCTGGTTTTATATATTTTCACAGTAACAGAATCACTTCCCGCTTGCAAAGTGTAAATGAATAATAATAGTGGTAATAAACTAAGGCCATCTGAGAAGAACATAGGTCCAGAGGGTGTTGTCAGAGATTTGTGGTTGATAGTTTAAGACCATTTTTACAGATTTTACAAGGCAAAATGCATACGACCGTTAGTCCTGTAACTAGCACTCAAGCTAGCAGAGAAGTAGGGAGCTGGAGTGGGAGTTCCTGAGCTCGTACGTCTGATAACAGGAGAGTTTGGCACAGCTCTGCTGCATCAGTCCGAAACCACTCCGCGTTCGTTCTGACCTCGTGCAGCAGGCTACTTAATGGTTTTCAATGTCGTTTTAGGTGGCCATAAAGCAAATGAATCTCCAACAACAGCCCAAAAAGGAACTAATTATTAATGAAATCCTGGTCATGAGGGAAAATAAGAACCCCAATATTGTTAACTATTTAGACAGGTGAGTAGTTCTGGTATTATCACATGAATGTTCATTTACACGAACATTTACATTTCTTGTTCATTTACATTTACTGCAAGCCAAAGATTAAAAAGCCCTTTGGTCACTGGCAGAAAATGGACCTCTATTATTTATCTACTCACATACAATGTATGGGAGGAGATTGCATTGTCTACATCGATCTTTTCTGGCATATGTAGTTTGAAAACTGTTTTCAAAGATCTGGATCAGCCATATCTTACTAAAACAACAGCCTGTAAGTTCACTGCCTCCTTGTTTTGTTGTTGCTTTGGGTTTTTTTGAGTTGATCATATTTTCTGTGTCTTATGATAAGTGCTGATAAATCATCAGAGAAATTATTTCTCTTGGGCTGTTCCTGCTATTTTCCATTGCTGGGGATGCCAGGAAGACTAGGTTCTTGTTTCCAGAAACAGATAATTTGCCAGTTTTTAAGTTGTTTTTCCTGTTTCTGAATGTATTTTATGTAAGGTTTTTCAAACTGTTGACCAATTTCTGGCCTCAGTGATACACACTCTCCTGCCATGGACAGCTATGAAAGCTGTGTTGCATTGTTCCTGGAGTTAATAATGGAGTTTATGTGTGAAGATGATGAACCAGATGATGTGATATGTCCCGATTCAAGATTTATCTTCGCCGTTACTAAACTGCATTTTTCATTTGCTTGCCATCTAAGACGTCTAATTTTTCATTTATTTGCCTTTCTCATTTAGACTGCAGATTCTAAGTACTGTACAGCCTAGAAGGAATGTCTGTTCATTTTATTCTGTCTTCATTTTAAAATGACCTGGAAACAAAAATCAGCCGTAATCTCTTTCATTAGGCAATTCAGCTATGCACGTTCATCTCCGTGCCATTGTTTTCTTTCAGCTACCTAGTCGGTGATGAGCTCTGGGTGGTGATGGAATACTTGGCTGGAGGCTCGTTAACCGACGTCGTTACAGAGACGTGTATGGATGAAGGACAGATAGCGGCTGTCTGTAGGGAGGTAAGGGATCCCCCCAGGCTTCTGATCACTTGGACAGGATGGTACTGCTCAACAGGTGGTAAGAACATGAGCGATTTCACGTTCAGAACTTTGTTTCTGTGTTGCTTTTATAATATGGAGAAGAGAGAGCACTTATTATGGTCTGTTATTATACTCTTACATACTGTTATTGTACTATATCCCTTTTTTTCTTTTTTTTTTAAGTTTTACTATTCTCAATTTTGCCTCTTTAAACATTTGCCTGGAGCACTTCTGTGCTGCATTCCTTGCCTGTAAAAGCAAACATGCTGGTGTCAGAATTTTAAAATAACAGCAAAAAAAAATACAGACTCATTTATCACAGTCCTCGGCTTAAAAGGATAGCATTCCACCCAAAATGGTGTTTGCTGCTGAAAAATGACTAATGTGCTATTTCCAAATCTGCTGTAGAGCCTAACAATAAAATCTTTGTCATGCAGCCTCCCACCCAAAAGTGATCCACTTCATACCAAAGGAAGGGACTTTTGCTTTTTTGGCAAACAATAGTTTGTCGTATGGATGGAGGCAGCACACTCGTTGCAGCTGTAGTCATTCTGTCCGTGCTTTCAGGGGATAGTCTGTAACAATAGTTGACATTTCTCTTTCAAAAGCTAATACGCCTTCATTTAGAAAGTTATTACTCTAATAGCGTTGAAGCAGCAAGCTGTTCCTCTTGACAGCACAATATTCTGCCATTATTGACAATTCATCTAGAAATTAAATCTTTTAGAGCCATTTCCTTTCTTGTGCGATGAAATCAGGCCATTAATTTTTACCCTCATGTTTCTTTTTTATCTATCAGTGCCTGCAAGCACTGGATTTCCTTCATTCAAACCAAGTGATTCACAGAGACATCAAAAGCGACAATATTCTTCTCGGAATGGACGGATCTGTCAAATTGAGTAGGTATTCGCGGTCAGGCGCAGCGTTCCCAGGACGTGCTGTGGGGCTGCTGTTGGCTGAGAGCCACTTACCCAGAAGCGATGCCAGTGGCAGCGCACTGACCACTGCTGCCAGCTCAGAGCACAGTTCCAACGTGCAGAGAGGTATAGAAAGGAAAACGGTGTAAAGAGTGCCTTTGGTTTGTTTATGTCCCTTCCAGAGGGAGGGACTTACAGTCTAAAGCTTCCAGGGAATAAAAGCCACTCTGTGAAACTGGAGGGGTTTTTGAAGTGGCCAATTCAGTATTTCCTTGGCTGCAGCACTGGGTACCCAGAGCGCAGCCGCTTTGCCAGCTAGACTCCACAGTGCGTTCTCAGGCATATGGTGGGGATTTCTTGTGCTTGGTTTAATAATTTAAGCCAGCTTTAACAATACTTGTTTTTTTCTCCTCAGCTGATTTTGGCTTCTGTGCTCAGATCACCCCTGAGCAGAGTAAACGGAGCACAATGGTCGGGACTCCTTACTGGATGGCTCCAGAAGTGGTGACAAGGAAAGCGTACGGCCCCAAGGTGGACATCTGGTCACTTGGGATCATGGCAATAGAAATGGTGGAAGGAGAACCTCCTTACCTTAATGAAAATCCTCTCAGGGTAAGGTGCCAATAAAATCTTTCTAATCTGTCCCATGTTCTGTCTCCCATGAGACGAAGTCCCAGTCACATCAGCTTGAACTGGTTCCACCAAGGCCCACTTCTGCCAATGTCACTGGAGCGTATCAGTGTATACTGGAGCTTTGGTACATCAGTGGGAGAACCTCGGAAGCGAAGTGACATGTAGCCAGTTCAGAAATGGGCCATTTTTTGCCTTCAACGATGCTTGAAATTTCTCAGGTAGTTTCTGAACTCTCTTTGAGCTCTATCTCTGAATGACAAGAAATTTTCAGCAGCAAGTTTCTCCAGTTGGGGAATTTTTATAAGAAGTATTTCAACGGTATCTGCAGGCAGAGCTGTCTTCTCCAACTCAGATCAGTGCTGATCGATGACTTGAGCCTGTCAGGAAGTGTCACTGATTATACTAATGCCATAATTATTTATTACCAAGTACATGTCTATCACAGGTACTTGTAGTCAGATGATGTATTTTTAATGTTTTGAAGTTTTCCGTTTTATCTTAATTCCTTAAAATGAAATGACCAGTTCTTACACCGAATGAGTGTGTAATGGTGGAGGAATGTATCACCTCAAACGTTGATTAGGGCTCCTCGAGAAGCCTCAGGTCAACTGTTAGAAAGATAACTGAATTTCTGTCTCTGACCAAATTCCCATTCATCTATTCCTGCCCTTACCCAGATTAGTTGAGATGCTCTTTTTCTCCATACGTGCCTCATAAAAATAAGATCAACTTGAACACTCAGAGCTTTGAGGCATCTTCAGGTGTCTGAGTACAATTGCAGCAGATTAAAATCAGGCATCTGAAAGTGGTACCATCTGTATGAGCTTCCTGGACTCTTTGCAGAGATTGTTGCCCCTGAGCTGGGAACAATGAACAGCTTGTGATGGACTGCCTGAAGTTCCCCAGTTATCAGCTGGTTTTATTAAGGTAAATCAACCCCAACAGGGACAAGATCCATCTGCTGCTGTATGTGGAATCAGAGACTTGAGCCTCAGCTGCAGCCAAACAGCAGAGCTCATAAACAAGACCGGGTTTTACACCAGTAGCTGTTGGGTTTAATAGTCACGTTTAGACCACATTCAGGGAATTCTGCAAAGCCTGGAAACAAAAGGGTGCTCTTTAATTTTTACGAATGACAATGGAAGGCACGCAGGAGCTTCAGTTACTGACACTAATTCAAATACATAAATATATTATAAGGGCATCAAAGTATCATAGAGTTAATGGCAGTCTTAGTGTAGATGCATTTGTTGTTTTCCACATGTACAGCAAACACATCCCATGTTGCTCCGGTTTGTTCCAGCCTATGCAGAACCCACAGGAATTAACCATTTTCCAGCCTTGAGTTTCCTGGCTATTTCTGTGATGGCATTTGTTTTCTCTCTCTGTGATTTCCTCCCATCAGGCATATGCCTAGGGCCTGACAGACAAACACTGGTGCAATAAACATCCCTTGAAGCGCAGGTTGGACCTCCCCATTTTCAATTAAAAAAACAAAACCAACCCAAACCCTAAGCATTTCTGTTTGCTTTTTTATTTATTAACCACAGCACATCCATTTTCCTCAGAACTGTAGCATATTTTCCAAATGCTGTGGATCTTCTACAGTTTTAGCCTTCTAAATCCTCTGTATGTTGTTCTGTCCTGTATCTGGGTGGCCTGGATAACTCCAGGATATCGTTTTCACAGACGGCAGCTATAATCGTATGCTGAATCCTTTCTCGTTTCTTGGTACGTTAAGCAGATTGATGACCTTATTGCCCCTTCGCAGCAACTGCAAACGCTCATTCCTTTGTACTGTGCTTGTTTTCCTTTGCTGGCTGTATCATAGGCAACCAAAAGATACATGACAAGAAGGTACTTCAGCTTCCATAGACCTTTTCTGTTGTAGAAATATTCCAAAGGTGCAGTACCTAGCTGAAGATAACCCTTCCTCATCATTCATGTTCTGTAAAGAAACAAGCAACTAGAAGAGCTCCATTTGTCCCGGCACTCCTGTTTCCCAGTCAGGTGAATGCAGCTGGAATAAACTTCCCAAGGTTGACATCGGTGCTGTATTCCTTTACCGCAGGAGAAGTAGCATCCCTCGGGTAGCAGAATTTAATCACGGTGAGGACGGGCACTCCATCTCTCCGCTGTGCCCACTGCCTGAGCCCAGCTGCAGATGGACAGGATAAGATGGATTTTGTGACATTTATGTTGTGGGAAAAGTAAAGAAACTTCCTTTTATTGTTTTTACTCTAGGATAGTTCATTTGCCTTTTTAGGCTTGGAAATTTTCCTCTGTATTTAAGAGGATAATAACAAAGTCAGCCTGGTCACGGTCTATTTAAGTGCCAGTAGTGCAGAGCTGCTATTACCAGGGCAGACATTTTTATGGAGGACTCCAAGGCCTATTTCTGTTGTTATTACTGTATATTTTAGACATATTCTGTGAGTTTAAGTTTGAATAGTTCAAAATGTTTGTCTTATGTTTCTAAATAACATCTTGCAAAAGCAGCACGAGCTCATCTCTCCAGCTTCTCGGCATGTCAGACCTTGGTTACACGTGAGCCACGCTGGATAACGCTCACCCTGGGCTGTGCAGAATTACAATTCCTTGCCCTGAGGAATAGCAGGAAGACTTGCTAAGCTGCGTAAACACTGTCAGCTGCATGGAGGTGGGCATCCTTGGCTTCAGTTTGCTGAACTTAAGCTTAGCTTAGGCCAGATGCTGTTGAGGAGGAGAAGGGCTGGAATGTTCAAGGAGGGTAGGCTGGTGTGCACGGACTGACCGTGCGTGCAGAGGAGCAGCTGGATGTTTGTGCCCATCGTGGAAGGGAATTCCCAGAGGACACAACCCTTAACACCAGCAAATACTCCCAGTTCTCAGGTAACACTCTGCTTTGGGTTGTTGCTTCTCTTCTGTCTGTGAGGATGATCCTGCAAACAGAAAACAGGTTTAATAGATTTAATGTCACCTTTCTTAGAAAAGTGTTGGGGTTTTTTTTGGTTTTTTTGTTGGTTTTTTTTTAAAAAAAACAGTGATTTGGAGAGATAAACTACCCTCCAATTTTTCTCCCTGGGAATCTTGCCTGAAACATGAAGACTGTAGTTTAAAGGCAACATAGTCTATTCTGCTTCGTGTCCATTTTTGGTGAAATACTTAGTGAATCTATTTCTTTCATAGTCCAAACCACTTTCTCCATGTCGCCAAGCTTGAGCTTTCAATAACCCAACTGCCAAAACCTCCCATTCCTTCCCTGGCAATTTCTGGGATGGGGACACCATTAATGTTTTCACTTGAGTCTCTGAATTAGCACAGCGTTACCATAGGGATGGAATTGCTCATTTTTCTGATTAGACTATTAAAAGTTTTTCTTTTACCATATAAGTGAAACTGATCTGGAATTCGGAGGCTGCTGAAAGGTGTGGTTGCAGGTGGCTCCTGTCTGCCCAGTTATGCATTTTCTTCATAATATATTTGTGCCTGCAACTTCTGTGTTTGTGTTGAAAATGAAGTTCCAAATGTTTCTGTTTCTTTATCCAAGGAATAAGATGATGGATTTACTTTTTTTTTTAATGCAGTTATCATTTTTATCAAGAACAGAGCAAAAAATTTGACTATGTTTGTTTTATGGGAGCTGTACTTTAGGGATCAGTGAGCACTGAAGAGATGCATTTTATGTAATAACCCTTTAAATATTACAGTTAGCCCAAATTCACTCTTTAAAATAGTCTGTAAAGCTCGTGTCAATACTTGGAGAAGCAAAATGTGCTTTTGCTGATGTAGTTCATACTAACTAGGTCAGCCAATGAAATCAGCTGTCAAGGCAAGATCATTTTGATGTTGGAATAGCTGTGGCTGCATCAGGGTTGTTTTGTTGTTGTTGTTGATATAGAAAAATCATCTCTAACCCTCTGCCAGGGAAGAAACTGCCACCGGAAACTGCACCTGAAGAGACTGGGTCTGTAAGAGCAGTTATGGATATGAAAGAAATGGAGTCTCCTCTTTCCTTTTTCTCTAGGCGCTGTATCTGATAGCTACGAACGGGACACCAGAGCTGCAGAACCCCGAGCGACTGTCCGCTGTGTTTCGCGACTTCCTGAACTGCTGCCTGGAGATGGACGTGGACAGGCGAGGGTCTGCCAAGGAACTTCTGCAGGTAAAATGTGAAACAGCTGTACTAGGTAACGGCTTTCTCATCAGCTAAACAGGAAGGCATCAGACAGAAACCCCTCCTATTAGTCTTCAGTCTTGTTGCTTTTCAAATGAAAAGTAAGTAGAATCATGGAATGGTTTGGGTTAGAAGGTTCCTTTAAAGGTCATCTAGTCCAGCCCCCCTGCAGTGCACAGGGACATCTTCAACTCAATCAGGTTGCTCAAAGCCCCGTCCAACCTGGCCTTGAATATTTCCAGGGATAGGAAACATGTCCCATTGCAACAGGCACTACCCCCATCTTTCTTATAAGCCCCCTTTAAGTCTTGAAAGGCCACAATAAGGTCTCCCCGGAGCCTTCTCTTCTCCAGGCTGGACAACCCCAACTCTCAGCCTGTCCTAATGGAAGTGTTCCATCCCTCTGATCATTTTTGTGGCCCTATTTTGTATTTTGGTCGTATATTCAGTTTTACATGGCAGCAAAATAACTGAACTGGAACGATACCAGGTATGGAGGAACCCGATGAAGTTGGTCACAGCCAAGCAGTCCGAGATGGGGCTGTGGGAAGGGAGGGGCTGTGCGATGCTCACTGTGAGCATCAGAGGGGCCCCAGCTTGCCCATCCTGCCCCACTCTTAGAGGCTTCTGCCACTGAAACAGGGACAGCAGAGCGAGACTTGTCACAGCTCCGTTTGCTGCCTGGCACAGTCGCGTAGCTGAGAACTGTCACAGGTTTGCTGCGGGGTTTTGTGGCAGATAGGGAGTTGCAGCACGTGCCACTCGGCTGTCTGTCCCTGCTGTGAAGGTGCCAGCCAGCACAGGAGGGGCAGGGGATGGGGCAGCAGGCGCTGCTCTCGCTGCAGCCCAGAGCTGAGTCGTCTATGTCTTTAGAAAACAGGAACCTAAGAAAGTATTTCGAGCTTCCTGAAAGGACCAAGGCCCTGGGACAGCAAGCCACATTCCCAGAGTGCTGGCAGGGCAAAAATCCCAGCAAGCTGAAGACACGTTGATAAATGGATTAATAGGATTATGGGCCATGTTTGCCCGCGATAGCAAGGTACTGGACGTGAAGACGCAGGTGCAGATGGCCCCTCGGTCGTGTTTCTGGTATCCAGGAGAATACTGCTTGAGCCTTTGAGTAACCAAGTTTGGAAAGTAATGGTTCATTTCTTTTTTTCCTTTGAGCAGCATCCATTTTTAAAATTAGCCAAGCCTCTCTCCAGCCTGACTCCTCTGATCATTGCAGCAAAGGAAGCGATTAAGAACAGCAGCCGCTAGCACTTCAGGCCGGCTTTCTCCCATGCCAGCTCAGAGCAGGACTGAGAACAAAAACTCTATAAAACCTCAACTCTTGTGCTGCAGGACAGATGGACGGATGAACAAACCAACGGTCACAGTCATGGTGGTAGGAGGGAGAACAACCCAGTCCCTCAAGGAGTAAAAAGGTTATCGTTTGTCTTCTCCCTGCTTTCTGGCTCCTTAATTTATTTTTAAGATGAAACAGGGCTTAAGACAGAGGTAATGACCGAAAATGCTTTGCTGCCTCAGCCATTTCCAAGGTAAAGCAAATTAAGTTGGAAGATTCCCTTCTTTCTCACCCTGTGAATAAGCTGTACATTCACTTTTAAATTGTCAGTTGTTTCTTAAAGACGGAAAGTCCCTGTTATGGTTTTTTTTTTTGGTATGGTTTGGAATTGGAGAAGGGTCTCCTTTACTTGTCAACCCCAGACTGCACTGCCTTTTGAATACAGCCCACTCACTGGTACTTGTGCAGTCACGGTACTTCTAGATGAGGAAGAAAGTGAAATTGCATTTCCAACCAAAAATGAATCAAGAAGGGGGGCAGACAGAACATCCTGTTGAGATACAGGCTTTCAACTGTGAATAGATGCTGTTTCGGTTCTTGACAATTTGATTTGTATAACTAATTGTAATCTGTTTGTGTGGATGAGAGTCTTACTGCAATGAAAAAGCAGAAAGATCAGTCGGTACGCTCAGTAAGAGCTCATCTGATGCAAAGCTGTGAGAGAAATGTGAGACAAGAGCAGGCCCAGCCTTGCCTGGCACTGAGCCCCCACAGACCCCATGCAGAGCACAGAGCAGCCTCGGCATCCGCAGACCCAGGCTGGAGGAGGGTGCTTGTAGCAGCAAGCGGTAGCAGACCGGCACTGGGTGCTTGCCTCTTCCTGGGACCGGACTAATCATCCTGTAGGAGAGCCAAATGGGCAGCGGGCTGCTCCCGCGGTGAATTTTAGCCGTGCCGTGAAATGTGCAGACGGGTGGGATTTGCCACCTTGAGCCTGTGCAGGAGCAGAGAAGGGCAAAACTGAGCTGAGTGGTGGTGTCACTAGTGAGGACGCCTGCTCTCCTTGTCGTCTCGTAGCTCCTGGGGAAGGTTGGTAGCATCTGCAGCACTCACGGCAGAGCGGGAGGGAGCCGGGCTGTCCTTTGGGCACGCGAGTTCTGCCGTGAAACTGAGGTCGGTGACTGACAGCTTCCGCAGTTTAGATACACGAGCCAGCGCGGCAGACAGCTCTGGAGGAAAGTGCATTAAAACCTGGAGTTCCGCACTGAGCGAGAGCAAATGCGTGAAATGGAGAGTGGATTGCAAAAAAAATGTAGAGGCATCAAGCCAGCCTGCTTTCTGCTGTCCTGCGTACAGCAAGCACTGCTGAATGCAGCTGGGGGTTGCTGGGAGAGAGGGAATCCGGGGTGGGACAGGACTGTGTGACTCGTCAGCTGGTTTGTAAGGGAGCAGAATAGTTTCAGTATGCGATTTGCGGTTTATTCATTTATTTCCGGAAGAAAGACGCAATGTGTCTTCACTCAGAAGAAGCATTTGCACAGAGTATTTGTTGCTGTATTTCAGTAGCGCAACTGAAGGACTTTCAAAGAGCAACTGAAGCAACACCTACCCTGTGATCAGAAAAAAAAAAAAAAAGTAAAACAGCGTCCTGCTGTAGAGCTTCACGGTTAGGCCTGGTCCTGCAAAATACCACCTGGCCTTTAAGGTACCAACCTCCTCCGTGCTTTCCCAGTGGAATGCAGGATGCTTGGGCTGTTCCTGAATTAGGCCATGAGCTGCTTTGGCTTCTTACTTAGCTCCAGTCATTGTGTGCAACTGTCATTAACGCTGCCAGCTAACCCGCCCTCGCTCTGTCTGTCCCTGTGGTGGAGGCAGCGCTCCCTGAGGGAACTCACCTTCCCTCATCTCCTGGGGAGCGCAGCGGCTCTCGTTTCCACACCCAAATACCATGCCGAGCAAGTAGCTGTGGTGCCAGCATGATTCGTGGTGCACAGGGGGGTTTCCTGAACCACAGGGGGGTTTGCTGGACTGGAGGAACCTCGGGGGGAGCCAGGAGAGCGCCTCGAGCTCGCAG
>NW_010131004.1:67644-75805 GCF_000699245.1 Pterocles gutturalis
GGACCCCACCGCTCCTGCCACAGCGGCTGAGGAGACCTGGGTGAGGCAGCAGCAGTGGCGGCCAGGCCCTGCCCACACGTGCAAGAGAAATGCCTGGGGAGCGCCGTGATGCATCAGCTCGCTGAACAGGAGCCGGCAGTGTGTGCCCGGGTGGCCAAGAAGGCCAACAGCATCCTGGACTTTATCAGAAATATCTTGACCAGCAGGACTAGGGAAGTGATTGTACCCAGCACTAGTGAGGCTGCACCTTGAATCCTGTGTTCAGTTTTGGGCTCCTCACCACAAGAAAGACTTAAAACGTGTACAAAGATGGGCAACAAAGCTGGTGAAGGGTCTGGAGAGCAAGTCTGATGAGGAGCAGCTGAGGGAACTGGGGGTGTTCAGTCTGGAGGCTGAGGGGAGACCTCATCGCTCCCTGCAGCTGCCTGAAAGGAGGGTGTAGCGAGGGGGGACTGCTCTCTTCTCCCAAGTAACGAGTGACAGGGCAAGAAGAAACAGCCTCTGTGCCAGGGGAGGTTTAGATAGGATATTAGGAAATTTTTTTTCACTGAAAGGGTTGTCAAGCCTTGGAACAGGCTGCCCAGGGAAGGGGTTGAGTCACTGTCCCTGGAAGTGTTTGAAAGACGTGTAGCTGTGGCACTTGGTGGACGCGGTAGCGTTAGGTGAACAGCTGGACTCAAAGTTCCTTTCCACCCTAAATAATTCTGTTCAAAGGGTTCTGTTTCTTTTGTGAGGTCCCATTTTTCCCTGTCAGCTCCAGCTGCCTGTCTAGGGGAGAGGCTTTCTTGAGAAAGCGAGTAATCTGGGCTGCCCTCAGTTTGTGAAGCATTCATGTGACTGAAATGTTTATATTCCATGTAAGAAGGGAAGAAACAAGTGACAGTTCCTGTTTCCAGTATAGCTTTTATTTTTTCCTACACACAAAGGAACAGACAGCCGTCCTTTAAAAGGAAAGCACTTTTTTATGGCACATGTGTGCTGGCCATACAGTATAAATATTGTGTTGACAGACTACACTCTTTGGGGTTTTTCCCATTTATTTTCTTTACCTGTATGTATTTCAGCATCTCTACTTAAAAAAAACAACCAACCAACCAAAAAACCCCACCCACCATCAGAACTTCCTGGAAGATAACAGATATGAAAAATAGGAAAATCAAATAGTAGCATCTTTTTTTTTTTTTTTAATCAGTGTATGCCCCAGCATACAGAATATTGTTGGCACTGGCTTTCTAGAGACAACTGCTGTAATAAAGAGGCCTTAATTTTTATTTTATTAAATAGCATATTTATTTTTCTTTGCATCAGCAAATGTAGAGATTTTTTTCTTATTAAAAATTTATTGGGAGGCAGACAGGATTCAACAGAAATAATCTCTGCCAGTGGCTGTTTTCCACGTGGACTGTAATTGTCCGGTGGAGACTGTTTGACATGCAGGGAGCCGCACCTCTGGCATCCCTGTGGCTCTGGGCTTGAGACAGTCTCTGGCACGAAATTCTCAGTCACTAGATACTGAAAGATGGCAGCTGCAATTATATCACCCCGACTATAATAGGAAATGTGGAAGAGGCATATTAATATATTTTTTAAAACCCAACCAACCAAACAGAAGCTCCACCCAGTCCTGAGACAGGCAAGTCTTGTACATTATTTACAGGCTCACACAGTATGTCAGGATTGACAACGGCATTGACTTTTTGGAAGTATTAGAAATAGGCTGTTTCTGTTGCAAAATGCATAGGTAAATAGGTTTCAAATACTTCCATTCCAAGGTTTTAGAAGATTAGTTAATTATCTTCATTTTAAAATTTGTTAAAAGGCAAAAAACCCTATCCAGAGCTTGACTATGATTCCCATTCCTGCAGCGAAGATGTGCAAAAATGACCCAATAGCTTGCTGTGGTTTTAATGTGTTTCAGGGCACGACAGCAGTAAAGTCAGGGAAGTTTGAGAAGCACAGAAAAGTTTATTTAAGAAAAAAATTTTAGAAAGAAAAAAATAACCATAGCTATGTAAAATTCCGTACAGGTCCAGGCACTCCTGGGATCTTACAGTGCTCAAGGGTTCGATCACAAACTCGGGCTGGGGTTGCACTCTCACTTCTTGCGTCAAGCGCTTCTGTAAACGTGTGTGTGTTTATTCTCCATCGGTAGCTGCTGGTTGGCTGACTCACGCTACACGCAAATGATCTGAAGTGGTTTTTTTTTTAGCTGTTTGTGCTGAGTTTCCTTGAGGCCAGTGGCTGCACCTCAGCAGGTCTTTCAGTCAGTCTCCCCCCATGTCCTGCCACCGAAAATGCAGCACATTCCAGGCACCACAGGAAGGGAAGGGAAGTACCCGTCTGCTGTCCTCTAGTTGTAGGAAATGTCACCATCCCCTAGTGCCTGCACAGTGGTTAGTTCCAGTATAGTCATTGGAGCGGCTACTGAATATTCCTCACATTGAGCAGGTAAATCCAGCTATTTCTTAGTCGAGTTGTGAGCAAAGAGCCAGAGCGAGCTCTGTAAGGGCTGCTGTTAAAGACAGGAGCTGGTGTTCCTTCGCTTGACACCCAGGGCCCGCACCAATGCCAGCTTCGCCTTGCTAAACGTTATCGAGTCAGCGGTCCACACACCTTCCCGGTGGACTCTTCATTCACATGCACCAGCAAGCAACGGGATGAAGACCCATAAATATAAAAGTGTTCAAAAATTCCCCCCCACCCTCCTCCCCTGACCAGGTAAATATATTGAATTATTGAATTTTAGCCCCTAGTTTTCAGGAAGCAGACCAAGGACCATCTTTGTGTTTCAACAGAAACCATCCAAGGTTGCTTTGAAGTGTGATTTGCAATTCAGGGATCTCTAAAACTTCTCTTTGCTTGTGTCTATCCTTGAGCTGAAAGGGTAATTTCTTTTTTTTTTTTGGCTGAAGCTTGCAAAATCTTGCTTATTCATCCTCTCTTTGGAGGTGGTTTAGAGGCGATCGCTGCAATCCTAGGCATGCATCACGTGTATAAACTATCGCTGGCCTGAGCATACCAATGGTTGCATGCACCTTTGGTGACAAGAGCCATCTCAAAAGGAAAAATGGTAGCAGAGAGAGAGGGAGGGATGCTTACATGCTCGTCATGGCTTTGGACTGCCATGTGGGCATGAGCCTGCAAACCTTGTTCTAGCTGCTTAGCAGTTCTCCGAAGCAAGCCCTTGCCTTCTGCTAGAATCTGACCCTGATGAGGAAACCGAGGGCAATGTCATTACTTACAGTTGATAATACGGAAAATTGCTAATTGTTTTTAATTGCACAGTGGCTTTGCACTGGATGGTTTCTCAGCAGACCACACATCAGCATCTGCATCTCAGGTGCCTCCTGCTCTATTTGAGTGGCACCACGTCCGCAGCTGCTTGAGGGTCACACGCGGTGTCTGCGAGGCTTGCTGGCAACACTGGCCTTGCCCAGCTTAGGTACAAAGCGAAAGGACTGTGGGTGGGCACAAGGGCCTGAGGCAGCAGTCCAGAATGCAGGTCAGAAGAGCCGTTGGGCATGTGTGCACACACCTTTGAATCACAACTCTGATGTTAGGGGTTTGCGCACGCCGGCCACCAAAACAGCGTCTGACCCTAGGATCCCAGTAAGGTAAGGTCTGAGGGGAGGTTTCCAGTTCCTCTGGTACTAGTTGTGAGGTGACAGCTTGAGCTGGGTGCCTCTGGAGAGGGACCTCTACCCCAAGTCACACCTCTGAGTTTTACCCCACCACCCAATCACCTGCCCAAGGCCAGTCACTTAATTCTGGGTGGTGGTCTCTCGATTTCTTATTAGTTTTCACAGCTGCTGGGCTGCCCTTCTTCTGAAGGTACTTCATTCTCTTGGCCTTGTCTCCTTCGGTGTTGTCATGTCACTTGTATCTGGCAGAAAAGGACCCAGAGGTGTTGGCTGACAGCTGGCTGACGTTGAGCCATCAGTGGGCCCAGGTGGCCAAGGCGGCCAATGGCTTATGGACATGGTTTAGTGGGGGACTGGGTAGTGTTAAGTTACTGGTTGGACTCAATCATCTTAAAGGTCCTTTCCAACCTAAATGCTTCTGTGATTCTGTCTGCTGGACGGCTCGTTCTGTGTTAGTAGCATTAATTACTCTCCGTCAGCTCTTGCAGCCTAAGGCTTCAGCTACTTCAGCTACTAGTGCTAAGCTGCTGCTGCTAACCAAAACTACTGAGCGAGAGGAATGCAGGTAATCACATTTCTTCTGTAACCCTGAGGGAGTACGTATATGAACTGAGAACATGAACAGTGTTTGTGTGTCACCTCCTCTCTGTCCTCCACGCCTTACAGGGGTTGAAACAGAAAAGCGTTTTTCCTAAAGAGAGGTGTTAAGCAGGGTGCTACCTCTCACAAGTCTTGCTTTTTCCAGTCTCTAGGCTTGACTGATTTTGTCCCTCTCTCTGTGCCCTCTGTGTTTCTGTGCTCGGTGGATGCTAACCAAGCCTGTGACTGGCTCAGCGGAAGTGTTTGAGATGCTCATGTCGCTGCCCTTGGAGCTACCTGTGCCCAGCAGTGTTTTGAATCTGTAAGCTTGGGCTGGAGGGGAGTTGTCACCTCCATTTTTGTGTATACTCTCCAAGAACCCAGGGCCTGTCCTCTGTCCGTGCTTGCCTTGAGGGCTCCCAGATGCCTCCAGCTGCTCTGACACTATTGCAAACCTGAGGGAATAGTGGCAGGTTGGTGTTTTTAAAGTCAGGTCTTTTTGCTGCTGCGTGTTGCGTGTGTCATTTGTCCAGCCCAGCCATAGCCTTGGATCAGATAGAGGCGCTGCTGCTGCTCCCACCGAGGTCAGGGAGAATTGGGTTGTTGGTGTCAGTGACAGCAGAACCAGTTGATGGCTTAGCCCTGGGTACTGGGCGCGGGCAGTGGCCCTCAGCTGAGCAGGTGGAAGGCAGCTGACCATTGGGCTGATTCTCCACCATGCAAAGCTGTCCAGGTCAGAAGTGGGTCAACATCGCAAACACGAAGGATGTAAGTCTCTTGCATCCACGTCTGCCGAGATTTTTTGAGCTTAAGATGCACAAAGACAACTGCTTTTTGTCACACTGTTTATATTGGTGTTAAGCAATGCTGCTAAATCAGTCTGTAGCACAGCAACAGGGGAAAAAAAGCCTCTCAGCTCTTCAGGTGTGACTCTCAAAAGCTGCCAGTATCTGCCCTAGCAGGTAAGCAAGCGGAAGGGGAGCTGCTCTAGATGGGAACTAGTGGCAAAGGACTGCACACGCCATAGCGTAGCCCCCAGTGATGGGAACACCGTGGGCAGAGCCCAGGTTCAGTGGCCACACTGGGAGTTACTCCGGTGCACTGGTGCTGCGTCTGCGCTGCAGATGCTGTGTGTACAGATGTGTACGTTTCAGCAAGATCTGCAAAAGAATTCTGCAACTCTTGACTGGATCAGGATGTAACCTATGCTAAACAACTCCAGTTTAGTCCGAAGCAACCAGTTTACACCTACACTGGTGTCTGCTACATTATTTTTTTTTCTTCAGGGTGTCCAGACAAGGAGCCTACATTTTCATTGTTTATCAGAAATGTATCTCATTTTGCTGTACATTCCTTTTTTAGGATGTGTTATCTGTTTAAAAAAAAATAAAAAGAAAAAAGAAAAGAAAAAACAGAAAAAAAGAAAAACATAAAAGATAAAAACAAAAAATGTGTAGTGAAAAATCTTCTGTAACTTTGGATTAAGAGGTAACTATCTTTTTAAAAAGAGAACTAAGTTATTTACTTTGTAAATGTGCTGATGGCATGGATCCATCTTACTGACCTCAGCATCTTTTTTTTTTTTTTTTTTTTAAGAGTTTTTGGTTTTGTTTCCAATATTAAGTTATTTTCAATTGTGGTTGAAGCAATAGAAAATTGAAATATGGATTGTGCATGACTGTGTCTTGAGTGTAAAAATATTGCAGTTTGAAACTTGGACCTAAAGTATTGCAAATAAAAGTTATAAATACCAACGGAGTGTGTGGCTGCAGCTTTTCCTGTAGGATTGGCTGGTGCTGGTTGACAAACAGGGTCAGGGCTGGCTGAAGATACACCAGCCTCCATCAGCTGCAGCGTCAGACTTCATCTGCATGGCGATGTGTGCTCATAGCTTTGTCCTGTGCCACCAGCGTATGATGTCGTGGAACCACCTGCCCGAAACCCACCTTACCCAGTGCGCCCAGTTTGCACAAATCCGCAGGGCACTGTGATTTTTCCAATGCGTTGTTTCTCTGTTGATACAAATTTATAAAGAACTGACACCCCCTCCTGATGAATGCGGGGAGCTGCACTGATGGTGATTTCACCAGCTTCCTGCCCAGAAACCTGTAAACCTGCTCACTGAGCACACACACACACAGACAGACACACGCACACAGACAGATGTGCGCGTGCGCGCACACACACACACAGACAGACAGACACATACCCCCACACCCACCCCACCCCCCTTAGCTGGTAGCTTTCTTTAGTGTATGTCTATTTATATGTGTGTGTGTATATATATATGTACAGAGAGCAAAACAAATAACACTAGTTATTATATTTTATAACTACATAAAAATATGTATACACACACAGACCCATATAGTAAAAAACACTTTTATTTGTTATAAATATCAAGCCTGCTGTAATTATGTACTGGTATCTATACTGTGCATGTATATAAAATAGATCTCTAGTGCTACAATACTCCTGAAAGCAGATGGTGAGAGAAAGCATGCTATACGGTTATAAAGGGTCTCACAGAGATTCTTATGTAACTAACATGCCAGCCCTTTACATATACTCTCTCTGTAGACATTTAGTATCTATATTGTATCTTATGTGACTATATAACTCATCCTAGCCTATACAGCTATGTGATACACACCTCCACTGATACTTTATATAACGGAACAAGTCTCATGCTCTTATCTAGCTATAGTATAGCATATATAATTTTCTAAGTAGCCATATATAGACATATATGACCCTTCTACTCCCTCTCGAGTGATCTACTTCTATACCCATTTTTATATGCATACACACAAATACAGTCAACCCTTTAGAACTATATGTCTCCTGCTATCTACAGGTATGGTATATACCTTAATTTATAAGTACGTATAATATGGCTATGTATTTCTATATGCATACACACACAGATATGTATATAGCTCTACATATAACTACACACAGATCTATTAATATATGCACCTACCTCCATATTAATAAAATATATTCTACAGTATAGACTTACATAGTTATGTGCTCTGTGTATATAGGATAGGTTTATATATAGAATATCTATATACACAAAGAACCTCACATCATTCTCTCTCCGTTGACATATTTTTATGTATTATATGTATATACACAGAGGCACTTATATAACTACATAACACACTATCTATACATATATAAATACAGTTATAAGTATATACTAGAAATTGCTAAAGAGAGCGAGGGAGTGTCATATGGGGTGTGTGCAAATGTATGAAATCTATAAACACAACATATACCATATAATGATGATATTTATAGCTGTGGAGTGTGTTGTATAGCGCTATAGACATACCTGTATGCTATACTGTACCCAGCTGTCAAGCGAGAGACACCCGGGGCAGGGTTGGGGGGCAGTGTGCAAGCACACAGGCATGAACACATGTGTGTGTGTCTGTCTGTGCATGTGTGTCTGTGTCTGTGTGTGCGTGTGTGTCTGTGTGTGCGCCTGTGTCTGTCTGTGCGTGTGTGTGTGTGCACCTGTCTCTGTGTGTGCGCCTGTCTCTGTACGTGTGTGTCTGTGAGCACCAGAGACCCTGCTCTAACCATGACGCACTGCATCGCCCACTGGCCATATACATTATAGTATGTATATGAATACCCATGCCCACTACACACAGTGAGACATATAATGAGCTAACAAACACTCTCTCCCTGGCGCTATAGCTAGATAAAAATATATATAAAACCAATTAGATACTTTATATATATGTGCGTGTGTGCATTTGCACATGTGGATGCACATTTACACATGCACAACCCCCATATAACTCAAGCTATAGCCCCTTATTAGCCATCTATAATTATGTTTATATATATATATATATGCGTGCAGAGGCCTTTCTATAAATATTACACACTACATATATTGTGTATAATATATACATTATTACTAT
>NW_010131005.1:0-3815 GCF_000699245.1 Pterocles gutturalis
TGCCGTGAGCCCTTCGCTGCCCGGGCAGAACGCGTTGCCCTGCTCCCACCTTTTTATGTCAGAAACGTGTCACAGAATGGCGGTGCCCGCTGCTTGCGGCTGTGTTCAGGGGGGACACGGTACAGCCCCGGGCCGGGCGGGCCCAGCGCGGGAGCCGGTGCAGGTGTGCGGCGGCGCTGCGTTCCCCTCGGGTCTCCTGGCACGGGTGCCTGTGGCAGACCCTGGCTTCGAGTGTTCCTTGGCATGGGAGGAGGGAGGAGCAGAGGTAGAACCGACATGGTGCTTGCTAGTGTGAACAGACCGAATAAAGACACAAAGAGACACTTCAACAGAGTGTCAGATGGTGAGATGGAGCAGCAAATAGAACACAGAAGACAGTCAATTCTAAAAAGAGAAAGATTATTTCACTATGTATTAAATGTTCATATTTTTTTGGCAGAGGATCAGTAGAGATGTCGCCTGTGTAATTCTCATATTTTGGGAAGTAATTTGCAGGCTTGGTGGTAGGCCCCTGTCCATCAAACACAGAACATCTTCACAGATAGGACTTCAAAAACCTTGTGAAAGGAACAAAAAGCAGATACAGTACACTGAAATTAGATCTTCCATAAAACAACACTGCAGCCAGCCAGCCCAGCACGATAACTATGATTTGGAAGGGTTATTTTCTCCTGAAATCTGATCCCCCCACACCCCCAAATAACACTGAAGAGACTGTGTTTTCTGGAATTATATACTGCTACAGACAAAGCTGGTATGAATGTTTTGAGCTTCTTGTAGCTTCAAAATAACTGACTTAACACTCCACATGTAGTTAAATCTACCTTAAGAAGAAAGAAAGTTTAATAAAGCAACTAAGTGTATTATGTGTGAACACTCATTTGTGTGGTTGTGCCCCCACTCATGCACTTCTTGTTTATTCCGGTAGGAGCCTGGCACGTGAACACATTCTCTTGATGACTGGCAACATGAGAACAGAAGGGCTTTCTGTAGGTGCTAGCTGAGGCAGATATTTCATTATCTTTGAATACGAGTGGCCTGATGGGGTGTGCTTGTTTACATTATTTTATTTTAACCAGTTAAGGTTGCATTCCTATTTTACCAGGCAAAGGAAAAATCCTCAACATTGTCACACTTTCTAAATCAATTTTGTTGACATCTAGATATGTCCAGAAATGCTGATCATGGTAAGTGTTTTAGTTAATTTAAAGTAGGCCCCTATTTTAGTACTTGTGCATTGTACCTACTTTTTTTTTTGTTTGTTTATTTGTGAATAGAAGCATATTATATGCAAATACAAAACTGGTAGATTTTGTCACTGTGCAAAATGGTTGAGGCCTGTGATAACAACGTGGTAAAGAGACTGATGGTTGTAGAAATTAGATATAATTTTATCAATGCAGTCAGCGAAGGAGAAATTGAAACATTGCCTTTGTCTGTTCCTAAATTAGACTGCTCCTTTTCAAAGTGAAAATAATGTCTTGGAGCTGATAAAGTTCTGCTTCCTCCTGTGAAGCTTATCAGTTTATGGGGTTATTCAGAAAAACATCTACTTTCAGTTCAGTGCTATTTAGAGTAATTTCTGTGTATAGACGTGTCATCATGCATAAAAATGTCGCACCTGGAATCACTAGCACCTCTTGCAGCTTGGAGCCAGGCACTGTTTCAGCAGGGGAAGGTGCATCTTTATTTTACTGTTTCCCTGGCTCCTTATTGCACTACTCAGGCTATAGGCAGGGACCAGGCCTGTTGGTTTTACCGTATGTACTTAAATATGTCATTAATCAACCGAACTCTGACCCTAGATCACTGGTTTTTTTTCCTATGAGTTATAAGATAATGTAGTATGAAAAAGTTTAAGTGGTACATGGAAGTTACAATACTGATCCTGGAGACACCCGTCTATTTCAGTTTAAGCACAAGTGGTGGATAATGCAGAAGTGGGGGATTTTGTGAGCCTTGTTTCCCTGATACTAGTCAGTTGCATGTGGATATTTTTCTCAAGTCACAATATAAATTATTATCCTGTTCTTATTCTGCATGAAACAGTCTGAATGGTTATTACAACTGGAACAAAAATACGAGAATATCACCAACAATATTATCTGATGTTCTGGTGTCCCACAAAATACATTATTTGACTGCAGAGCAATAGAAGTAATAGAAATGAAACCTCGGAAGATGAATGTAACAGTGCTGTAAAGACATGAGCACTTCTTGTTCATCTGTTACCATGTATTTCAGGGTAACTTCACCTATGTTACTTTTAAATGCTGTGTTACAAGGTAGGTTACTGCCCAGGTGTCCCTTAGGGACATTAACAGAATGTTTCACAGAAGTCTATGAATACTGACATGCAAACATACTGAAAGCCACGACATTTCTGATCATGTTCAGAATATACATCTGCAGAAGTTAGAAATTTCCACAACACTTTTGAAATCAGATGGTTTGTAAATTATTAGCAACACAGCTCTCCTGAGGGCACACTTTCAGCAGAGAGCGATAGTCGTTAACTACATGGCTCCCATTAATGTTGATGTTAAATCTTTCTGCTGTAATTTATCCTGCAGTGTGTAACACAACCCAGTGTTTTAAAGATAGGACCATGTGTGCTGCACTGAAATACATAATAGGATTGAATTGAAGAGACCGTAGAAACCTCACGCTGGAGATGTTTTGTGAACTCATCTGAAACGTGCTCATGATTTATTTAGTTAAAATACTTAGCTCTTTTTAGCCAAGGCTTTCAACCCCAGCAGAGTAGGTATATACTCTTTATTCATTCTTCTACATTGGTAAACAGGCACAGAGGTCGACAGACTTACACAAGGTCATGGCATGAGTCACTGCCATGGCTAGGAATAGAAGCCAGGAGACTTGATTGCCACTGCCCTCCTCCAAACACTGTCTCATACTCCTAAATCAAAGCAGGACTAATTTTATTTTTGCACACAATACAAGGTGTCTGCAATCAATATAATGTTATAATTTCCTAAGGAGGGATGCATCTATCTTTATGACCCTGAATCAGCATTACTCGGGAGCCAGCCTTCCAATGCAAACCACACTCATTTTATAACAGTACGCTGGGAGCATCATCATAAGGGTCTTTACACATGCCGTGACACATTTTATCCATCAAAATCGAAAATAGTCAAGGTTTTGTAATTCTGTCCCACAGATTGCATTTTGAATCATTGGCTGTTATAGTTACTGATTGTAATGGAAACATATTGAGTATCGTAATGGCATCATCAATCAAATGTAATTGATTGGCATTTCTAAAAAACTATTATGCTTATGGATGCTCATTGGACCAATTTTGTCTGTTTGGTGCAGACAGGAGGAGAGAACTAATGTGACCTCCTTATTCAAAGAATAAATTTAATATCCGCAGGAGGGTAGGGCAAATATTAGTGTCCTTTGTACAATCAGCAAGCAGCAGGGGCCTGCAAAACAGCTATCAGTTCCTATCAGTCAGGTATTCTAAGGAAAATTCAAGTAGAAGTGAGAGAAAACAGAAAATTAACAACATATAGAGTGAGGCAACGATGGTAAGACATTATATCACTTGCATTTTGATGGGGAAAACGTTGTGAGGAGTTTGCAAGATGTTTGGTGTGTCCTTATGCTGTCTAATTGCGAGTATTACTGGTAAAGAGTATATTAAACAGATACAAAGGTGGCTTTTACAAAGGTAGCAATTTTGGCTTGAACTTGCATATTAGAAATCTTGTTGACTTCACATTTCATATAGCTTAAATAACATGCAACTTTTTTTTCCCCCCATAAAATTAAGTTTGTGATCTTCA
>NW_010131005.1:3846-54835 GCF_000699245.1 Pterocles gutturalis
GAGCCTAAAAGAGGCATAAACGTGTAAAGGACCCTGGGCTTTGGGCTGACTTTTATACAGAGGAGAATTTTATCCTAAATTTTCTTATTATTTCTTCCTTTAATAAGTCTCAAAACTGTCCAAACTTTAATGAAAAAAAAGTTGTACACCTTTGGGAAGTCATCATAAAAGGCTATTAATTCTGAGTAGCTGTAAAGCCAAAATGAATCTAATAAAAATGAAAGAAATAAATTGTACCTTTAAACTTAACTGAGACAAGGAAAGAGAAAGAAAAGACATAGTTAACATATTTTCTAGTGTCTGCACATCCCAAGATGACCCCTTCTTAAAACACTGAGTATCAGCACCCTATACACTCTAACATCAACTTACCTTGAATTAGTGTTTATAGAGTAGAATAGACTATTTTGTTATCTATTTCTTTATAGAAACAAAATAGAATATTTTATTAATATTTTATTTATTTAACAAAATATTCTGTTTTGTTTATATAAATAAATGCCTCAAAATGTCCTTTTGCCATCCTCATTGTACCTCAGAAGGGCCGGTATTGACTAACTGGAAACTCCAGTGGGATGTGATCTTGCAAATTATTTTTTCAGGCTTGGCCAGTTCTTCAAAGAGTAACACCCAAAGTGAAGCACAAAATGGAGTGAGTTTTGGTCAGTCATCTTGGCTAGCCAAAAGCTTAACGCACCGTAGAAGTCTTATTGGGAGGTTTTACGTGACCTGCCACACAGGGATATTTTGTTAGAGATGCATTTCACTGGTGCACTAGCAAAGTATTAAATGGAATAAAAAGTGGAAGAAGTGGAAGTGTTAAAGTGGAAATGCTGATTTTCATGTGAGAAGTAAAATAAAGATTCTGACTTCTGAACGAGAAGTTTCTGAACATCCAAACCCCTTGCTTTCTGATGACGGATGATGTAATTCTGATACCCCAGCCAGCTGCTCCTTTAGAGAAGAAGATTTCTGCATACATAAATTTCATTTCCTGATGAGCTAGAGATGCCTTATTGACTCTATCCTGTGGTTTTGCTTTCAGAGTGGTTTGGTTTCAATTGTGAGCAAAGTAATTCCAGTGCATAGTTTACACATTTGGTTATAAAGCACTTAAGTGGTCACTGGGGCTGGGGTAGGGGAGTGAAGGAAAAGGCATTTTTCCAAATAGCCACATTCCAGTTGAAGTGAGACCTCTGAAAATCAGCTACATGAAGCACAATGTGGGCTCAGAAAGGAAAACAATTTGGAATTCTGCTTTCACATGTTCCCCTTTCACAATCAATGTTCCAGGAGTAGGTGGCATGAAAATGGGGACAGTGTGTCCTGTAAGGAAGGTGGAGATGAAGAAAAGCTTGTTTTACCAATACTGTAGTTGCTGCAGTAATGGTCAACTTTCTCAACTCTTGTTCCCCTCCAGACTGCAATATAAACCAAAACGCAGCAGCTGCACATGTGTATTCTCACCTTGTAATAATTTATTGCCTGCTGCCATCTTATGTAAATGTCTGTTATATGTACAAGTGTAGCAATGCAGCTGCATTGCCACACGTTGAGAACCTCAGATAAAACTTTTAAGTTAATAAAATAAACTTACAGGCTCCTTACTTGCTGCAGCAGAGAGCATTTCATTGTCCAAATGTAGTGTAAGGATAATCACTGTACATCCATAGTGGAACAAAGTCTGCCATAAAGAATTTCCATCTTTAAAGCTGTTTTTTCTTGAAGTACGATTTTTTTGAATAATTTAATGGTGTACGTGAGCCTACAGACACACAGATATGTATGTAAACTCTTCTCAGATAAATACTTTTATCATCTAAAGGAATAAAGTGCTTGAGGCAGAAGACAGGAATCTCTGGGAAATACACTACTGTGATGAATATATTTGTCAGCCGAGTGCCATAGTGATGAATTTCAGGGAAGATGAAAAGGTTTTCCATGACAGCAAGAAATTTGTAACTCAAAGAAGAGAAAATGAAGCAAACAGTTTGCATTTATCTTTGCATCTTAATAGACAACCTTATTCCTGTTTTCATGGTGTTGTCTTCATTCTCAAGCTAAAGGATTTCCATCTGTATAAAATATTAAAAAGAAATGGAGTCATACAGGTAAGAGTTAGTACTCTTGTCAGTTGCAGCAGTTAGAGAACCTAATATATGGTTATTTTAGTCTGAGTTTTTTCATTAGTACTGATTTTAAAGCTGCTTTGGACCTGACAGTTGACACGCACAGAGAGAATGCATTAAAACACCTACAACTTTATTATTAATTATGATTTGCTAACTTGCTAGCCCACCCTCCCCTAGAATATATGCCACGACAAATGAAATCAGAAAGGCATTTCAGCTCTCTGGTAGCTGGGTCTGCCACTACAGCGCTGAAATTAGTGTTTGTTTTCTTTTAGTAGGTGCAAAGATTGAACCCTGAACGCAAGCAAGCTGCAGGCGGTGTGTTCAGGATCCGTACCGGTGAACGTGCTCTCCCTCCCTGCCTGCAACAGCCTGAGTTTCTTAACTCACAGGGCCTGCTGCATAGCCTGTGTTTTTATTTTTTAAATAGCACAGTATTCTACTTTCCTTGGAAAAGTGGAGAGAAGAACATCCAGATCAGCCAGCACTGGGATGAGTGTAGTTAAAGCTCTTTTTCTGAAGACAGTAACACCAAATATTCCCTAAAGTACTGACTGTAGAGTTCTACATTGCCATGAGGTGAATTTGCTAAATTCAAATTTATATACAGAGAAATGGCATAGTTAAATTGAAATACTGGAAAAGTTCCATGTAACATATTTGGCAATGGTTCTGTGCAGGCTACTGGTCTGTGTAATATAGTGTTGATTAGGGAAAGACTTTGCGTTTGCTCACATATCCATTAGTAAGTGAAGCAGAACATGAACATGTATTGAAAATCCGGCACACACAGTGGATTTTTGTTTCTAAACTACAGGTTTTCCAATTATATAAAATATTCTAAAATGAATTTATTAGGTTTTCAGGAATTATGTCATGCAATTAAATTGTGGAATTTAAAACGCCTTGTGTTATCACAGTAGGTTTTAAGTTGAACATCTTCCAAATCACAAGTCTTGGAAGAGAATTGCCATTAGACCTGCCAGAGATACAATGCTAACTAGCGTCCTCCTCACATTTGAAATATGGCTCAGACATACCCACCCACACGCAACTATACATTATGCCCATATAAATATATATATATATTTCCTTATTGCTGTCATTTAGAGAAGGCATTTGACTATAAGTGGAAGGTTTCATTTTATTGTTATTTGCATTAGTGTTATAGCTAAGATTTCCTGCCGTGAGTTTCTTTCGCAACTTTTTATAAATATCAGAGCAACACACTTCCAGCTGAAGAGAATCCGTTTCAGTAGCAGCCACCATACGAGCACAGAACAAAAAGGGTGTTTCTCTCCCAGAGATCATTCCCTGCAAGCCTGGGGCAAGTGGCAGTGGTGCAGGATGTGGAGACAAGGCAGCAGTGATGGCTGGTGTCAGCTAATGGGTAACCTGGTGAGCACTGGGTGCTCACAGGGGCGATGGCTGATCAGGCCCATGGTTGAATGAGCTTTCGGTGGGCTCCCCGCCATGGGCAGGGCTGCACGACTGCCAATGCCTGCAGCAAAGGGGCAGGAGGGCCTGAAGAGTGTCAGACGAGGCTTGTGGGGGTCCCTCCCGCTGGGGGTTTGTATGGAGGAGGTTATGGCTACAGTACTGCCCAGCCAAAGGTCAGAGCTGCTGCTGACCTGCTCGCGGTGATGTTGAAGGTGTGAAATGTCCATGACAGGGATAAATGAGTGAGGTTGGGGTGAGTGAATCTGGCCACGCTTTTAACACTTCCAGAAAATCAGAGCATCACAGGGCATAAAGAGACCCAAATCCAGAGCTCCCTGTCAGCTTTTTGGCAGAGGAAAGCAAGCTGGCTTGCTGCGTGGTGCCTCAGCTGGTGGTGCCCCTTTCCCAGCCGTCCAGAACAGCCAGCCGCTCACCTGGCACTGCAGCTGCTCGGAGCCCTGGACCAGCTGCACTGCGTGATCACGGCTACTGTTAGAGATCATTAATAATTTCACTTGCAAAGGACAGTTAGCATTGTGCCTCTCCTTGTGCCAAACAAATCAAAATAAAAGCTACCTCAAAAGTCCTTTTGCCAGCTAATACCTTTGCTCCTCCTTCACAGGAAAACCCAGTGCAAACCCCTTTACCTGGCGTTCGGTACAGCATGTACATTTTCAAGGCTGAGGACGCTGTACCACTGGCCTCTCAGCATGGAAACCCAGCAATGCCCTCTGCACTGATGTGGCCAAATCCTGCATAAAAAGGGCCATGACTGCTTAGCCCATTGTTAACAGGTACATATAATTGCCCATAAGGCAAAGCAGAAGTACTGTGCAAGGCAAAGTGATTTTGGCTGGGAATGACATATTCATCCACCTGAAGTCAGTATTTGTTTTTTTTAGTAGGCTTTTGGACAGGCTCGCATGAGGCTGAGCCATGTGAGGACACACAGGAGAGGAGGAGAGGGAAGAAGGAAGTTGACACTTCAGTTAGGGTAGTAAAAAGCTGCATATCTCAATCCAGGATATAGATCTGCATGTATATATTGTCAGGTCTGCATGTGCTGAGTTGCAGATTTTCCCTTATGCAATGATTCTTGTGATTCCTCTTGGACTGTCAGCTATGTGGAGCTGGAACTGTCTCCTGATAGCCAATTTTCCAACTCTGTCAAAACACTTCAACAGAATAATAAATAATACATATGGGCATACTCTGATCAACCATAAAGCCAAGAGGAGCTAGCCATAATCTGAAGCTTTTACTAGTTCACAGAAGGTTTTGATCTTCAGAGGGTTTGTGAAATTAAATCAGCCGGATGGGAGGAAGCAGTATTTCCCCAGGATGACCCACTTGGCAGGCTCCAGCACAGGATGTGACCCAAACTTCTGTGTGTAGTACACCAGTGGATTGGTGGCCCAGGAGTCACCCACCAGTGCCAGGTGCCTGCAGCTCGGGGACCACACGGGTCACCCAGGACTGGTGACAAGGAATCATGGGCAGCCCCAGGCAGCCTGGAAAGTGTGGATCAATTTATCATCCAGCTTCATTTTTCTGATACGCAAGAGTCAGATGTGCTAGCTAGATATGGTAGGTAGATGAACAGTCACCAAGGTAAGACTGGGTATATTTTCTGAACAGCATGAAAATCTTGGTTTATGATTGTGTCAAAGAAACAATCTCATCCCTGTGTTTGAAAAGTCTAAGAACGTGTATATTCAGTATCTTGTGTATCCTAAGGTCTAAGACTGCAGGATTTCTGAAGGCTTAGGGTTGGCACTGCTCTCATTTCCATTCTCACACAGCCCCCCTTTTCCAGCTCCTCTGAGCCAGCACCGTGCTCTTCCATGTCGAGAAGGGAGCTACCAGCTCTCCCCTCACTCGCAGAGGAGCCTCCTGCTGAGGATGCGGTTTTAGGTGAGCAGGTGCAAGCAGCCCCCCTGCTGCCACCCCTCACTGCTGGGGATGTGAGCATCCCCAGACGCATCACCAAGGACCCACTTCTGCTGCCTGGTGAGCCAGGAAGAAAAATAACCTTTTTTCTTCCTGCCTTTTTCTTTTTTTTTTTTTTCCTTGAATGATCTTTGACTCTGATCTGCCCACTGAGCCAGCTCATTGCACATTGCACAGCCAGAGGAATAATCCTACCAGCAATGGTCAAGGAGAGCACGGGGCTCGGAGAGAAGGGTGGGAGCTGTGGGACTGCTTTTGCTGCCAAAATGCATGTGCATAAAAGCAGATCCTGTTAGCAAGGCTGGGACGTCTCGAGGTGCTTGCTGCTTGAACTAGAGCCCTTTGGTCCTTGTTAAATCTGCTGTTTTATGAGTATGGTAGACAGAGACTTTGTGACTTTTCTTCCTACTGAAACAATGTAAACAAGTTGTGAGGTAACTGGTGATTGTTCGCGTCAAAACAAACATTTTTGTTCAGGTCACCATACATTTCCTTTGAAGAACGCAGGAAAGTGATATTAACTGCCTCACCAATTCCATATGTATCTGGTTCCCTATTTTTGATTTGGAGCTATCCTACTTTTGTTCAATGCATTGATTCAAAACATCAGGCTTAAGAAAACTCCAGAGAGCAAACAAGGAAATCCTTGCTATCCATTTTGTAATGTAAACTTACATTTTCTTTCCTTTCTTATATCAGTTTAATTTAGAAATAATAAAAATATTCTATCTGCATTCACACTGACATATTTAGTGCTGTTTTAAAATACCTCTATTAAGTCTAATCATCCTGACAAAAATATATTTCTGTCTAATAATATTTTACAGTATCTCATAGCTTACTCTCTGTGATATATCAAAAGAAATACAGAACAGCCCACAGCAGTCTAATAAAGAAAACAGAGAAACAAATTTTCTCCTCCACTATGTGTCCCAAAGACAGATAAAGGGAGCCTGTGGTCTTTTTTTCCTTTTTGAGATTTTATTGTATATTTACACTCAGTGTTCTAGTCCCTTTTGGTTTGAAAAAAAAAAGCCCTTAATTTGAAAACATTGAATATATTATAATCATTTAATTGCATGGTCAAGGTATGGGAATGGATGAATTAGCTTGGGAATGGCAAGGGACAAAGGGCTAGCTGAAAAACTACTACTCTCACGTCTCTCTTAATTTGTAGCATGTGGCAAATCTGGGTATAATACTCTAGCTGCTAAACCCTGTGAATTGAGAGTAGATCCCTATGACTCTGGATAACCTGAATGGCAGGGACTCAGTGTTGCAGACCTTTCTCCAGGAAGAAGTCACAGCTGCCCTCCATAAAGTGCACCTGGGTTTCTACCCATGGAAGCAAAAGGCAGTGCTGGATCAGCTTTCATCCTCGAAAATCATCACCAGATAGTCAGTGTCCCCACCTGGACAGGGGAACTTGGGAACCATCAGGTCGCGCAGGCTGTGCACAGCTGCAGGTACACATACTCTAACACTAGCAAAAATGCCATTGTTCATAGTTTTACTGTTCCTTATTGCATAATACACAAACATTTATATGATATTAAATCTGCATAGCACATATATAAATATATATAATGTGTATATATGTAAAGAAAGTTTGTTGTCTTTATCTAAAAAACAAAATGGCTTCTAGAAAGAAAAAAAGTTACAAGTCAGGTTCTGCAGCCCTCTTCAACATCCTTGCACTAGCCTGCCAGTGCAAAATTATTTCAAAGCAGTACACACACTTCTTGGTGCATCCAGGGAAAAAAAAGAAAAAGAAGTGTGGAGTCCTGATGAGGGGTTTATGTTGCAGTGCAAGGCTGGCTGGAGTAAGAGGGTGTAGTTGGGACATCCCTGAAACTGCAGCAATCTCCAAGTACAGGTTGGGGCTCTCAAAAGCTGTTGCTGTTGTCAGGATCTATTTGGCAGTTCCAGTTTATATCGCCAGACTTGGGGACAACCGAGGGCATGACTTTGTCACCTGCTTGCTGGTTTTGCCCTGCTGCCTGCTCAGCTGCATTTGGGTATTTGCTTCAAAAAGGGAAAAAATAAATCTGAGAAAGCTGCTGCTAACTGATGCGTGTAGTTCAATGCTGTGCCTTATTTCCAAGATCACATAGTAAGTGACTACATTTTGCATGCAAGTAACAGAAAACACTGTTCATTTTCTAGGCAAAGAACAAACCTATTAGATGATCAAGGGAAGCTATAACAGAGAACTGATCAGGTTAAAGCTAAAAGAACAGCTTAAATCCATTAAGCTGGTAATTGTCTATGCATGATAACCTTATTTTAGATACTACACTTTTCTTGTAGTAATACTAACACAGCACTGTAAAATTTAGGGCTTCTTTTCATGTCTGCTCCATCCCAGTGGGATCTCCGCCTGAAATACTGCTCCAAGGGATACAGCACATAATCAGTCCCTTTGAAACAGCTTCAGTAATGCTGAATCCATATAAGTGCAGATGCCAATTATGCAAATGAAACTGCAATGGGACCGTGTTTCTAGCCATCTTTTAACTGTGCTGTAAAACTATTGTCACACTCAGCAACTAAATTTGTGTAGCATGTGACCACATAGACGAAGAGTACTGAAACTTACTGCATGGTGGAGGTGATGCCAAACATTCCCAAAACCTAGGCCTGCTTGAAAAGACAAAGCAAACAACGGGTAACTGTAGAAAATCTTGGGATTTTTTTTCCTGTATTCACTTTTCTACTTCTCCTGTATTCACATCTCCAGAAGATGCAAGGCTAGTGCAAACAATGTTTATACCATTCTCCTTTCTTGCTCCTTGTTTCCCTCGAAGGCAACACTCCATCCTGAGGGAAGGCTCTGGGGAACCATAGCGCGCTAGCAAAAGTTCAGGATGCCCCTGAAAAAAAACAAAGGTACATTTAAAAAGTTTTGTCTCCATTTCCTCTTTTGGGTTGATAAGATCTCTTTCAGAAATATGGCATTCGTGCCTTGGCTAAGCACTGCTTTAGGCTCAGGCAGGACCAGTCGTGTTGTTTCTGTTCTCGTGTCCTTGCACACAGTGGTTCCTGTGGCAAGGATATAACTTCTTCACAGACAAAAAGTGAAGGGTTCAAAATCTACGTATTAAAATACCTACATTCCCCCCTTGTTCTTAAAATGCCCTTTTACTAGAAGCTGCACATACTTTCTGTAGGCATAGCACCAAAATAAATGCCTCAGTCAGGAAGCCAAGGGACTTAATCTAAAGACTTAAAATTTCAACAGAGGGTGGTAGCATATGGCCTCAGTGCATCACCTCAGGCTGTAAGTTCAGTTCAGGTTTGCACATTAGAAGGACAGTATATATTTTTGCATAAATGACATGCACACCTAGGCACGCTTAGAGTTTAGAGTTTCTCCAGCAGCCCTATAGAGCCTGGAGATGCTATAATCATATCTGCAATACACCATGTGCCAAGGTACAAATTAGCTCATGTGAACAACATTATTAAGGGTACTATGAAATCCTGCTTTTAGGGTGTGGTGTGAGTAATTAATATAGGTCATGAGAAGACACAGACAGGAATATGGATTCATCAGGAATAAAAGCTTTCACACATGATTAGTCAGGAAAAGAGAAAATGGGAACGCAGGATTGACCACTCCACATAGTTGGGCTATTACTTCTTGTGTTGGATGAAAGTCTGTCCTCACTAGTTTATTTCCATATTAAATCCAATCAGCATCACTATGGTTCCAAGACTTTAGTGTTTCAGCAGCCCTTCATCCATTCTTCGTGCACACTTATTATAAATACTACAGCCTCATGGAAACAGCTTTGAAATCACCATTGCTGCAAATCCATCTGCCTTCCATTCTGTCATCAATTTGTAGGCCTTGACAATTGCAGTCCACAATGTGTTTCTAAAATCAGTGAAAACCTACAAATTTTAACCTTCTGTTTAGTTTATAAAATAATAATGTGCTGTCATGTTTTCCCATCCTCTCACCCGCTTTTGAAGGGAAATCTCACTAATGACGCTAAATCCATGATAGGTGATGGATACTTGGAATTACTGTTGTAGTTAGTGGCTGGCAGCTCTTCTGGAGATAGACTTCATTCTCTGTCATGCCTGCAATCCATGCTAATATTCCTCCCTTACTTCGCAGGCTGTTGGTTGAAGAGCAAAGGCAGCCTACAGTGGTGGTGGTCCCTGAGCTCATGGTTCCCGAGTCACCCAGTTTGCCCCCCACACCCCAGACTGCAGAGCTGCTCATGAAGCAGTTCCTAAACTTGCATTTACAGCCATTCATTCAAAAATATATCTCACAAGTTTCCAAATGTGGTAGAAATACTAGTCTTGTCAGGTGTACTGACATTTACAATGCCTTTTCTTGAGTCAAAGCCCAGAGATGTGCTATGGTATTTGATCATTAGGCTGCTTAGATGCCCCAAACACAAAGTAATTTCCAAAATTAAGTTTCCAGGCACTGACATTACCACATAGTGCTGACAATGTTCAGAAAAATAATATTTATTTTTCTCCAAAGAATATATTTCGAAAAGATGCATACTTCTTATTTGCTTAACTGGTTCTATATTGTTATTTGTCTCTTACATACAGCTCTTTTTTAACTTAATTATGTTTGCCATCTGCTCAATACTCTAAAAAAGGATTTGCTTAGAAAAAAGAGCTGCCTTCTCTACCACAGGTGGCATTGCCTTTGACTCCAGAGCAAAGAGGCAAACAGCTTCCAGTACCCAAGGGAGCACTCAGAAGGACCTGTCTCTGTTTGAAGAAGAGGAGCAAGGACACGACATTCCATCTTAGCAAGGTGGACCCTTTCCTCTGCATTTTACTGTAGGCTACAGCTTCCCATCCTCAGCCATTAACTGATACTAGATGTTGTGTGAAAGGCTGCTTGTGCAACCTGAGCCGGAGAAGTACGCTAACTAGCAAACAGCCAAGAAGTGTTACATCGCTCATGTGTTTCTGAGGATCATGCTGTTTCTATGTGTGATCAGAACTACTCATATGAAATGTTGAGGAACACACCCTGGATAAAACGCCCTCAGAAAAATGTCATACCTGGAGCTGCAAAGATATGTACAAAGAATGCAGAAATATGCAGATGGGAGGAAGGAACACATGCATGTGGAAAAGTCAACAATTTTATGAATTTGCCCGTACCTTATGCTATTTGACACTCGAGTATTGATTTCATCAATCCTTGCTTGCTACTCACTGCTGCCACCAGGTGTTACCACATTTTTTTTTCTGAAATAATAATGCCCCTTGAAATAGGAAAGTGTGTGCTGCTGTGGGTGAGAAGGACCTGAAAAGTGGAAAGACGCTACCCAAGAGAAAAGATGGGAGATGAGCAAGCCATTCCTTGGAAAACTGGGCATTGCTGGAAACAGTAAAACTTCAGAAGGGCCCTATATAAGCAAGATCATCGAATTCTGAATTGAGTATTCATACTATTTAATACCAGTAGAGTTTATGGATGTGTTTTAGGAAGAGCCAGGCTACTGCAAGTGCATGCACTGACAGTCTTTCTCTCTCTGCCATGCCTTCCTCTTGCACTTGGATCTCTTGTCATGCTTTTCAGGAATGACAAATGCATTAATGATGAACAAATGTGGACTGTGCTCAGGAAAGCAGTTTCTTCCTAATTCCCGTGATCCGGTAGTGTGCCTGTTCCATAAGGAATGAAAGACAGTCTTCCACTTTGGGCTTATTAAGAGTAATTGTGGATATTTTTACTGTCAGTATAAGTGAAAAATTAAAAAGCTTTTAACATTTGCTGTGTCTCTGTGATACAAAATGTGGGTAAGTTTTAACCATGTCTATACACACTGTATTAAAAACAAACGAGGCTCAGACCTAGTAGGACAGCAAAATCCTACAAGATAAACTTCCCCCAGTGTGGCTTAATTCTCTGCTAAATTTATTTAATTTTAAATAACTCTTTAGGGATGACATTTAAGTGACAATCTGTTGACAGCTAATCACAAGTTTATGGCATATAATTTCAATGGAATATCCCAATATGCGAGTTGAGGTTCATGTAACAATTTGCTGGTTTATGGTCCTGGTGAGGGAAACAGGGAGCATATGCACAGCTTAGCTGCTCTCTCTTCCCTCTGTCTTGCAAGGTCTGAAAGCCCATGCCTAGATATAGACGCAGTGTTACCAGTTCTCACGTTGGTTAATGTGTTACCAGCACATACTCCTGGGCCAAGGAATGATTTTGGAATATCAGCTTGCATTTAAAACACAAAAGAAAGTTTAGTTTCCAGCTTTCATGACTGAGAGATAGTGGATGCATAATTCCAGCTCTGAACCAAGAATGATGCTGAAGATGTGTATTAAATCATGTGACATTTTAGCCACTCATGTTTCTGAGAGGCGGCTTATGCATATGACACTGCTGAAAGTTTGTCTAAAGTCAGTGGTCCTCTACACACACATCATTGGAGCCAAGCCTGTATCTATACACCTTGCTAGATCAGCATGCTGGGAAACGATAGGGAGATAATGCTCAGTCAGGACTTGATGAAGAGGAGAGGAAATGGGAAAGATGCAGACATGAAGATCTGATCTTGCTTTGGATGACATGTAGCCTATTTAGGAATTACTCCTGCTTTTGCACATGTTTAATTCCATTGCCTATAAGGAGGTTTTTGAGAAAACAGAACCAGGGTTTTCACAGTGGTGCATGGCAAGGGCACGTGAGAAAACAGATGTAGCTTGAAAGAGGAGATACTCTGACTGGATATAAGGAAACATCATGAGGGCAATTGACCACGGAAAGATGCACCCACAGAGGTTGTACAGTCTGTGTCCTTGGAGTTTTTGAAGACCTGACTGGATAAAGCCCTGAGCACTCTGATCTACACTTGTAGCTGACCCTGCAATGGGAGGAGGTTGGACAGGAGTGCTCCAGAAGTCCCTTTCCACTTGGGTTACACCATGATGCCGTGATGCTATAGGCTTAAAAGACAGCAAGAGCAGACTTCAACAGTGTTGAAAAGTAACCATCATGCACTAACATTAAAGTCTATATTTTAATAAACAGGACAGGTTGAAGCAGTTAGTCTGTGTTTTCAAGGGCTGGTTTTCAAAGAAACATTAAAACATGTGGGACTCCCATTTTATTCTGTGGGGCAGGAACACCTTTATCAATGGGAGGACAGAATGGAAGGAAATTCTGACTTGATTTGGTGTCAGTGTAATGCTAGTATAGGCGTCACCTCTGTGATCACCCTGTGTCCTCCTGAGATATTTTAAAAAATAAAGTACAAGGTCACTACTGTAATAGGACCGAGGTCTCAGATGGAATGAAGTTCATTATTTTGAGGCCCAACGCTTTCCACTGCCAGACTTCTGTGACATGGCATACTCTTCGTACATGCCCCAGTTTTGGGCCTGATGGCAGACCTAGCAGTCTATCCCAGGCCATCCCCAATACTACATAATATTCCATTTTCTTCTATTCTTTCTTCTGTTTCCACCTCATCATGAAGTGCTTTGTTATACTTTCCTGTTGCTTACTGCCCAACTACTGGCTCTTAGTGAAGCAAGAAGAGATGTGAATGCAAACACCAGGAGTGTCCTGTCATTAAAAAGAAGAGATTGTATTTGATTTCACTTTCTAAAACAGTGACTGTAAACCAGTAAACCACTGCTTCCAACTGATGGAGTCATGATATTTTCCCCTTGAGGGACAAGATGGAGGAAACTTAGGTCCTCAGTTTTGTCCTATTGTCTCTGACTCTTGGTTAAGGTTGTATGTCATTACAATGATGTTATGATGACATATACTCTTTTGTGTTTGGCAGAGGAAAGTCCTTGTGGCTCCACTAATTTACTTCAAAGCTGCTGTGGGTGTCCTGAGTGCTCTATAATCTTCAAACAACCAGTGTTGCCTTGTTGGAGCTGTCACTACAGCATTTGATGGAAAACAGAAAAAAAAAAAAAAAGTATGTATTTTGGGGGATGTGAAGGGATTCAAATCAGTTTAGAAGGATAAATAAAGGAAATGTTTCTTTAACAGGGTAATCCATATGAGACTTTCCTACCAAGTACAAAAGGATCTACATCAGCTACCTCTAGGGCAAGTCTAAAAAATATAGCAAATGATTTAGGCAGTCATTAAATATGACCTTTGTTCTTGGCAGCAGCACAAGGAAAGCAAGAAATAATTAAGCAAGTGACTGTTGAAAGCACTACTGACCGATTTCAACACTGAGTTTGTTTTCTGCTGCAAGATATTTTGGCCTCTCCTTTCATTTTCCCATGTTGAAAGTAAGACACAGATGTCATTTTAGTGTCTACAAATCTAGTTATAGTAATTAGCATTCTACATTGAGAATTGGCATCACTTATTTTCATACATACTGCAGCATCCAGCACTACTGTTTATATTTTTATGTTTCTGGGTTATGAATTTTTTAGTAATTTTCTGGAATCTGCCAAGTAAGATAGAGTGTATTGCTGAGTTCTGGAAAAAAAGGCAGCACTGGGCCAAGTGCTCCTTCAAGGCATAAGAAATGAATAAGAAAAGTCTTTTGCTGCTTTGCCCCTTCATCTCACTGAGCACAACCAAAACAGTCTAACTGCTCAAAGAATAGCATTGGACATCTGCCCTGACTACTGACAGGTGCTAAAAAGGCTTTCCAAAATGCCCGAGTATTTAGCTACCAAAGTCCTCTTGATTCTCATTAAATTAGGCAGCTCAGCACTTGGAAAATCCCACTAAGGTCCAAATTCTTTAAGATATTTAAGCAGTTTTACAAAGATTCAGATTCTTTTAACACAAGAACCCAAACATATTTTATTTTTAGGCATCTACTGAAGAAAATTAACCCCTTTTCTCTTACCCTAAACACTTGCAGTGAGAAGCAATACAGCAAAATACACATGGGAAACCTCTTTTAAGTAGGCATATTACAGGCTAGTTTACCTTGAATATCTTTTTTCTCATCTCAGTTTTTATGAATGAGAGTGAATATTTCTTGACATAAGAATTTTAAATTTGAATAGGTTTTGAATCTTCAGATCCATTACAGCAGACACCCACTGGGATATTGCACTCGGAAGATGATGGCACTATCTACCCTGATAAAAGAGGACAGAAAACAAAAAATTGCAGGCATTAGAAGTTCCAGGAGTTCAAATATTGAAGTAACAACAAATTCTTTCTGTGTAAATAGTAAAACCTGGATGGAGAGTGGTAGGTCTAGTATAGAGTATATATATATATAGTATAGAGAGTGGAAGGTCTAGTGGTAGGACTAGTAAGTCCATCAAAAATAGAAGTCTGTTGTATATAATCACTTTCATTCCCTTGTTTACCTATCCCAAGTTCATTGTAATAATTTCAATCAAACTAATTAACATGCACCATTTCCAATTAAAATATCTCACAAATTGAATAGCAATCAACGTCATAAAGCCGTGAAAAGTCAAACACTATTGCTAAGTGCTGTGAGCACAGGTCAAGAAGAGTATGGATCTGGTGGAGAAAGCCAGGATGAGAGCAACAAATTGTGCTACATTATCAGACACTGTTTTATATGAACAGGTTAAAAGAATTGGAATTATCTTGTTGAGCAAGGAGAAGAACTAGAGGAGGGATGTGATACCTCTTGAAATATGTAAATGGTTAGAGAAGTGGAATGAACTACTATTTATTGGAATATCCCCTATGGAGCAGGTGAGACCTGAAGGGCTTCAAATGCAGCAAAGAAGGCTTATGTTAGATAGCAGGAGACAAATGTTTAACCATAAAGGCTAGTTGCAGACAAGACTAGGAGGCCTGGAGGGGCTGTGCACTTACCAGCAGAGAGTGGCCTTAATAACATCTGCCAGATGTGGGAAAGGTCTGTCTGGCTCTACCGCAAGGCAAAAGGATGGACTAGATGAGCGCTTGGACTCCCGGCCAGCCCTCACTGCTGTGATTCCGAGATTCATCATGCTGGAAAGTCTTTTTGTAATTATTTCAAGCAGCAACATTAATTCCAATGTCAAAGCCATTTTATTCATGGGATACGTGAGCATATGTGGATACAAGTTCTCTGAGGAGTGGAGCATTGCATCCGTTACGTTATTATCATTTGTTTCTGAGTTATAACACAGTGCTGTGGTCTAACTTAAGAAATTTTTGAGTTATCAAGAGCCCTGTTAGTAGAAAGCATCTGTTTTATTTCAATGTTTTGAAGGTTAGAGGCTATATGCTCAGCAGTATCTTCATTTCTGTGGCCTAAAAGGTCACTGAGAGGCTAGCTTTTGCCAAAAAAAAAAAAAAATAGGGTTTATTATTCTTTTCTTATGATAACATTAAGAGAACCACTTTAATAAATCTTTAAATAATGAATGAACTTTCCTCCATCATTTCACAATGTGTACCTTTAAATAACACACCATTATGATAGTCACATCATTAAATTAACCTGATTAGAAACAAGTTAAATAACTGCTATAGTTTAATAGTCCACGTAAGTAAAATACAAATGGAACCAAATAACTTTAACAGTACTAAATAGGTCTAATACTGACATTGTGTCATAATGAAGCTAATTTTCAGAAACATATGACGATCTGCTTAAAAAAAAAAAAAAAGCAGTTTAACCTTGGCAGTGAATACGACTTTCAAGCCAGCCAGAGAAAATAGCAGCATGAAGTTATATTCCCAGGTATCTGTGGAAAATGGTGCCTTATGTGCAAGCGAATGTTTCCCCAGCATCAAAGCCTGACTATAAACCAGTGGCATCCAAAAGGGAATGCCTACATGTGCACATACTAATCTGGGGCTTTCTTTGGTCTTTCAGCTATAGGAAGACAAGAACCTGAGATGAAATCTAGCCCTAGGAAGAGCTGCTGTACATGCTGCTGATATTACCCTGGACTCCCAGACTAAACTACTTTACCTAACCTCTCATCTTTGTGTATTCTTGACGAGAAGTCCTCTGCCACTCTCACAGCAGTTCAGCTTCTTATGCCTCCACCTTCCTGAATATTTGGCAGTTTAAATAAGAAAACTGCTGTGTGCATTGCCATATAATCAAAAATAAAGATCTCTCATCATCCTTCCTACAGAGCACTTTAATGCCACATCCCAGCCCGGCATTTATTGACAGAGACAAAACCTACCGCCATAGTTTATCAGCCTCCACACTGCTCCTGGGAGAGGCGTTCCCTGAGGATGCAGTACAGCCACCCAGGCAGTGCCCGGCTGTTACTGGATGCACTGCTGGTAGAGAACAGGCACTGACGGTGCTCAAACACCAACACAGAAAGAGCCCTTCTCAGTGTTCCCAGAAACTTCCCAGCTGCACATCCACACCTCCATCCTTGAGGGTTCCTTCCTGGCTTGTCCTTCCCAGGAGGTCTGACCCACCCCTTCCTTTCTGTCGCTTGGTGTGGACTGTGTTTGGATACTGTCTGTCCCTGCCAGCTCCCACCTACCCAGGGGGCTGGAGTCATTATGTCCTGTCTTTCTACATTTTTTGATTCTGTGCCTCATCAACACTCTTTTCTGCAAATGATTGATATTTGCACATTGTTTTTCCCTCAGCATGTTGAAAGAGCTGCTAGCCTTGTGGAAGACATCATCTCAGAACATAAGACATCTGATAAAATGCACTGTGGAGTCCATTAACCTCCCATAGTGGTTTTTCCTCTGTCATTAATAACATTGCTACTGCATCTTATGTTTATCATCACACTCTCCTCTTAAAAGATACGTCTGGAAGCATTTAATGTTTTTACAGCTCATCTCTCAGATTTATTTTTTTTTTTACCTTCTACACCAGCTATTCAATTCTATTATGCATTGTAGCACAAGAAAAAGGTCCCCATCACAATTTCCCAAAGAATGAGAGTAAGAATCAAAGTCAGATGTCAAAGTGCATTCACTGACAGCTCTTTAAGGGAGAAAGCAGAGTCTATTCTGTTACTAACCAGCATTTTCTGATTCTTGGGTTAATGACAAGTCCATCAGATCCTGTTGCTCAACAAAAGCTATAATCAGAAACAAAATCTAGATGAGGCCATTTCCATTACTCTATAGTGTGTAAGGTTAATGCTTTGTACTTTGAAATAACTCTAATTTCATTTCTATAGGACTGTAATAGTGTAAAACATATTCACTGGACACATTAGTAATTAAGTTCTTGCAGGTTAAAGCAGAATCATCCACTTTTCAGAAAAAAAAACAACAACACAACATCAAATCAAAGCTATGATAATGAATAAGGAAGGATGATTCAAGCTACGCTTTTTGTTTCTTACTACCCTGGCATCTTTTCTTCTCTTTTTTTGTTCAGCTTAAGTGATTTGATTTCCTAAGCCAATTCTTTAGCTAAACTAGTGTTCTAATTTTAGGTTTATCATATGGCCTACAAGAGGTTTTCTTTGTGCGATTCTGCAATGCAGTTCCATACAGTTCTTACTGTGTTGGGGGTCAGAAGAAGAAAGAACGTTTAGACTCTTTGTCTAATTCACCCTGTGTATATTTGCAAGGAATTTAGTTCCGAGAGAGCTCTACATAATAAAATGCATGGCCTCACAACATGCTGCAAAGTGCTCATTATTTGGTATCCTAATACACTCTGACTGATTCTGCAAAACAGACGCTCCAAATACTGTTCTTAATTAAATATCAAGGGTTGGATTCAAATGTTGGCCCATGCCAACAGAAGATAACACAAATCTTGGCACCAGGTCAAGTTTGACAAGAGGATGGTTGTGGATGCCTGAAACACTTGCAGGCTCTCCTCTCTTGTGGGCAGACTTGCCAGACATCAGGATATGATGCAAAGAGTCTGGATTTTGGGGTGTTTCTTAGGTGCCAGGGTGGTAGTGCAGTCCAGATGGCTGCCTGACAGCATGGCTTACTTTGGACGTATTGCTCTCCAGTCAGGCTGGAGAGAGCTGCTTAGTCATATCGTCAACAACCACTGCTACAAATCCATTGAAACTTCTAATGAAGGTATAGGAGTTAAAGTTGCTGAAGGAAGAACTATGAACTGATCTTTCATTTAAACAATGCCTCTCTTTTTCTTATCACCTTATGGGATTTTTTCTGATAATAATGGATGTGCAATAGTTTTTAGATAGTAATGGAGATGATAGAAGATTTATTTTGGGGGTGGGGAATGGCTCTTAATGCTCAGAGTTTTGGTGTTCAGTCTTGACAACGAGAGGACATAAAACCCTTGGAAGAAAGGCAAAGAAGACAAAAACACAGGTAGCAAAAGGGTCTTGTCTCTGAGCTGATGACTTCTGAACCATGTTGACATTGCACAATGTAACCTTTCTCGAGAAGACTAAGTAGCTTTGGAGAGCACCATGACTCTACAGCATTACTGGTCTGGTATGAGAAATTTCAAAGATTTCCAAAGATTCAGCTTTTCAGATTTTCAAAGATTTAGCATTTAGATGCAGTGTCAGAGCTGAAGCAAGGACAGCAAGGTCAGCTCAGCCATTGTGTAATGCATACTGATCCAGCTGAAGCAAACATTTTTTTTTTAGATCATTTCTTCTCATGGGTTCGCAGCTCTGTTGGAAAAAGTTTTAATTTTGGACAGCAAGGCTAAACTCTTTAAGCAAGAGACACGTACAAAATGAGAACAGAAAAGGAGCCGGAAAGAAAAATAAAAATGCAGGAAGAGGCAGAAACATGATTTTGCCAGCTCGGTTGCTTCTTGGTTCCCTTCTCTGACTGGTCAAGTTATTTCTTTGGCTTAACTGGATACCCTGTGCTCAAAGTCATGGGTAGCCTGGGGCTGAGGAACTAATAGGGCTAGAAAGCTTTCCAGGCTGCCTGTTCTCCCAGCCTCTGTGTCAGACTATTAACCTCCCCAAAGGTCTATTACCTACTTTCCAACACAGAAATTTTAGCCAACTGATTAATATCCAATGCCTTTTTAAGTTTAAAAGCCGTAGTGTTACCACTGTCCTTTATATAATATGAAGTAGGTTTTTATTTATTTTTAACTTTGCTGTCTTTTATGCACAACTTGTAGAGCAAACTAATTCAAAGTTTTATTTGCTTTATAGGTCTTTATGCCCTCACCCAAAACCAAGGCACCTCAGAATACTCTGTGCCTTTCCCCAGCATGTATAGACACAATTTCGAGGGCAGAGAGACCTGGGTGGTGCTTCTTCTCCCTTCACTGCTGAGTCTTAGAGGAAAACTGCCAGGAGAAGCCAACCTGAGACTCCAGCTGGTGAGAGCAGCCAAAGCAAGGCTTTCTGGGTGCTTGGAAAACGTTTTACTTTTGTATCACTCTTTCTCTGCTGTGTGATGGTTGGCACTGCTTCACCTGTGTATCACTCCTTCATTAATCTGTTCTTTTCCCTTCTTTCACCTTTTCTATTCAGAATCATCCTCATTTCACAATTTTCTTTCTGTTTATCTAGTTTCCTCCAAATTCAACCCATCAAAAGAGAGGGGAAGGACGCCTGTGGAGCAAACATCCTGATTTTTGCCATCATTCCTGTGAACCTCATTGCTTATGCTTTATACCTCTTTGCCTACCCCATTTATGTCTGATCTACCTCTGTTTGAAGCTGTTTAGTACAGAGACTGCCTATGACTTTTTGTTTGTACAAGGATGCCTCATTCACATTTGGCTCATAGTCAGCATTAGTGTTAATGCTTAACACTGACACACCAAACTAAGCAGGCCCAGCACTGTAGGACTTCATGACATTCTAAAGAAAGCACTTGCATTCTCATCCCAATTTTACTTTATTAGCTCCTCAGTTTCAGGCACTGGGTAAAATCTTCAGAGGCCGAATCTTACTAATCTACTGTTTGCTTCTGTGCTTAAGTGTAGTTTAAGGCTTATGACCCTCGTGGAAAAAGATGTCCCTTTTTGGTGGAGGATTGGATCCTCAGCACAGCAGAAGCAATAAAATGAAGCAACTGGGGATGTACACTCAAGTATTCCTTAAAAATGCTCACTGATCCTGCCTCCCTGAATGGAATGGTCACAAAAGGCTTGCAAGCAGTTCCTACTTGGGGAAGGCATCTCTGCCTTTTCCTCAGCAGCTCTGTTGTGTAGAAATCCCTGAAGAAAATTAGTGGCACAGCTCTAAGTTGGTAACGCCTTTTCTCCTACATCTCCACTGGCATTTTTAAACATTGTCTCAGGCTTTTTACCAAGGCCACATGTTCTACTTTATACCACTTCTCTACAATATAAAAGAACTAGAGAGCTTCTACTGGGAGGTAAAGCAGAGTACAATTATCCTCTTACAACATCCTCACAATATCCTACTCTGGGTGCAGTTTACTCCTTGGCATCCTAGTGGGGTTTCACCCTGGGTTCATAACACACTGTCTATGAGTAACTCCTGAACAGCAAACCATAGCTGTGATAAAGGAATGGGAGTGATCTATCCTTGGAAGGATTTTGTCAGCAAAGATACACACACAAGTGTAGATCTGACAGATGCTATGGAGGAAAGAGCTACAAGATAGTCTGGGTGCAGTGCTGTCAGTGCGTGGGGCTGCTGCATGTGGGCTTGGACCCCCAGACTGAAAGGGCCTCTGGAGTCCAGCAGCCAGTGTCCTGTATTTCCTCACAAGGGTGCAAATGCTGAGGAAAGCAATATGAAGAGGAAAAAAAATCCTGAGCACACAAATTTATGAAAAGTCCAACATGTGATTATGCAATATACAAGGTGTAGCTGGCTGTATGTGTTTTCTCATTAAAATGACTTTCACATGATTACAAGCAACCAGAGATAAATCTCTCATCATGCAATCAATTTGTCATATTTTTTCCTAATTTGGTTTTGTGTGTGTGTCTACCTGCAAAAAGGGAAAACTGGGTGAGGAAAAGGGAGCATATAAAAAAAAAACAACCCACCACCCTATCAGAACTAATTGTATTCCCTCTAACAAAATTTCCCTTTAATAAAAAAATACAATTTAATGTTGAAATACAGCTTGTTTCTACTACAGCCAAGTAAGAAATGACATTCCTGCCAAGCATTACAAGACCATCCCAGTCAACAAATTCTTTTACATGTCCAACTTCATGGTGTCTTATCAGCAATAAATTGTTTTCCTAGTGGGTCAATAAAGAGTTTTCAACATTCCAGAATCAGGACTAGTCTTCACAACCCCACTTGGTGTATAAGCAAAACCAAGATATTCAACACAAGCTGCTTTGAACAGTCAACTAGGTAATGGTGAGTTTTAAAATTGTGAGGGGTTGTTGTATGCATCTCCACAAAGATAAAGCTTTTACTTTTTATGTCAATTATTTCTGAGTGTCCTTTTCTCTTTCCACCAAATTGGTTTGCATGTCTGGAAGAGTGCAGCTAATTGCCTTTTTGATACAACCAAGGTCTTAAACAATTTTTTTCTTTCTATGCAGAAATGAAGAAAAATATTTATTATGTCAACTTGGAGTTGCAAGAACAAACAACATGACCAGCAGAAAGTTTTAGAAGAACCGTGAAATTTTTGGCATCAAAGAGCTAAAGCAATCACAGAATCAGACTGTAGAGGAAATAACCTAGGAACTTTAGAAGGAATCATCCCTTTTGATTCATCCTTGCAGTGCATGTCCATAAATGTTGAAATCCTGCTAAACAGACTCCTATTTATCTGCAAAAATATATTATTCAAGTAGCAGTGACAGGATTGACACAGTTTTGCAGTGTTTTGCAGTGTTGTCTGCGATTCTTTTTGCTTAAGAAAAGTAAAAGGTGATTCATTTAGTGTGCGCCTTCCACAAATATATACAGTGCCATTCGGTTGATTTTTACAGTGCAACATACAGAAGACCAAGTCCCCCTGAGGTAGTTTCAGGAATTTATCACTTATGGCAACAGCTGTGGTATATTGTGGCAGTTAGCAGTTTGCAAGAGAATCTCTCCTTCAGAGCACCATGGTCATGACAATGCATCAACTATATGAGGACATTACACACTTTTACAGGCACAATTAAAAGCACTGAATGATTTTGCTGAATTTATTCTCTGTATGGGGTAATGCTTAACTGTAATAATTGCATATTGAAGCATGCAAGCTATCTTGCGTGACCTGATTAGTCAGAAATAGTGTTTCCACTCTTTGGAATGAGATTGTTATCACTTGCAATAAAACAAGCAAGACAATACTTGATGTGATCTCTGTGCTCCTAGTGTCGACGAGTCCCACGCTTCTCCTCCCACCTGGACTGTGGTCCTTCCAGTTTCCCCATTCTCTCATTCCAGAGAAATGGTTATTTCTGGGAAAAGGCATATCCTTCAAGGGTCATTCCTTCTTCTTGTGGAGGGAGCAGGGGGATAGCAAGCACAGCAAGGCACTTATTCTGACTCCTCATGCCTGCTTCTTTGCTTCTGCCTTTATCCTTATTTGAGGATCTTCTGCTGAGCCTCCAAGGAGGCACCTCATACTGAACTCTGTCCCCTCAGATTAAACCTCTTTCACAAAGTTGGTGCCCATTATTTTGACACAGCATCTCTGATTCTCAAGTGTGAATGCTTTCATGTCACAGAGGTCTCTGGGTCCAGGGTTTGGCTGCCCTGTCCCTTCCTTCTGTTTCAGTAACCCCTGATCCATGGAGTTCAAGTACCTTCTCATTCCAAAGGCTTTATCTAACATTGCCATTTCTCAGTTTCACAGCTTGTCAGCGAGCACTGCTGGTTTTCCATCCTCCTGCCTCCTCCAAATATCTTTGGGATTGTCTCCTCCTGACAGAGCAGTCCAAACACGTACAGCTATCTAGGATACTGGATGTCACTCGACCCAAGACCTTTCTTGTCCTTGATGCAAGGCAGTCCTTTCAAACACAGCAGTGGGTACTTCTAGGACACTTTACTTTGTTGCCATTTTATTCCTTGGTATCTCCTCCCCCTGGAAATCCCTACCATGGCCCCTGTTACTCTGCTTGCAGGACAGATGTTTACCACCAGCGCTTCTCTGCTGTGCTTCCTCCTGCCATTTCTGTAATTGCACTTACCTCCCCATGCATTTTTCTTCTTTGGGGAAGGCCAACTGCAATACCACTGCCTGGAGCTCTTCCTTGCAAGCAGCAGTGTATTATTCAAGTATGATGGCCTCTGATAGTTCATTATTTCAGTAAATCAGCAGTTCAACAGTTTCAATAAAGCAAAGCCAGTTCCAGCATTACAAGTTCATTTTCTGCAGGATCCCTTTCCTGCAGATTGCTAAATTTCTCACCCTGTCAGGCTAGTGAGTCCCAAGATTTCACCTTGTGCCGATCTGCTTTTCCCACTCATGTGTACCAAAGAGCCAACCTTCATTAAAAGTCAACCCAGATGTCTCCCAAGTTCTCCATCTTGACTGGCTTTCAACTATTGCCTTACAGCTTTTGACATCTGGTCGCTGGCAGCTCTTCATGCACTGCTTACTGCCTTCCTGAACCCAAAGTCCCACATTCACATACTTTTTACCTAGCTCCTGGTCACGCACTGCCTGGGGATGGCATCAGAGTAAGGCGTCCACCCTTCAAGGATTCAGGTCTCTAGTGCAGTGCCTTCTGGTCCTGCTACCAATATTAATAAACTGGAAAAGGAAGAGTCCTCTTTAAAGACTAAATGGATTAGAAAATTACTTTCACAGGTATGTGCAATGAACAAGACTAAATTCTCTGTCATAGGACAACAGGACACTAACATTTGTTCACCAAGTTCACAATGAATTGAATAAAAGCCATAAAGAGCTGGTCTTTGCAGCGGCATTGTCTGTGGGTCAACAAGTCCCCGCACAGCACGTTGCTGGCAGCCATGTGAGTATTTTGGGGAAGCATTGCTATATGGTTGCCCTGTTGCATTCCTCCCTTGGCTTGTATTATTGCCAACAGTCAGAAACAAGATACTGAGCCAGCTGGATCTCTGTCTGATCACCTTTTAGTATTGTAATTTTCTATGTTATAAGACTGCACTTCCAAGTCTTAAATACTTACAGGATGTTCTTGGATGTACTGAGAAAGCAAAAATGAAGATTCAATGGTGTCTCTAAGTTAAAAGCTTGAATGACAGGGCTGATTATACATCAATAGCAGCAAAACAGAAAGGACTGGAGAAGATTTTTTGAAAGAAAAATCTGTTCATTTTTGGTCATTGTAAACTGGAAGGTCATTTAGGGTTATTTGCTAGAAGCATTTTCTCTGGTTTTCAGTCTCCGGCTTTTGGTATTGAGATCTGAAAATTTTGAGGGTTGCTTCTTGTTAAAAGCCTGAGCTAATAGAAAAATAAGCCCCAGAAACGGCAAGGGAATTTACAGACTTTGCAACTGCCCCTTGCTTGTTTGTATTCCTGAGACAAATTCAGACAGAACTATTAGAAACCTGTTTACTGAACAAGCACAACTGTGGAGCTGAGCGCGTTCTGAGCGCATTCTGAGCGCAAAAGAGCACTTTGTTCATTGTTAACCAGCTGAAGCCCAACAGTGCTGAGATGATCCCTTTGTTGAGAGGATCAGATAAGGCAGTTTATAAGAGCCTGACAGCCTGGCTTGCACAGCTTTGCCGTCTTAATTAATGCCCTTCTGCTCCTGGGGAGGAGGCAGCCTCCGCACCAATGGAAAGAGCCCCACAACTGTTTCCAAAGCCACTGAAGTGCCACCAGCTCAAACACTTTACCAGAGGTCTAGCTGGCATCACAGGCTGAAGCTTTCCCTTTTACTGCAGTGAGTACCTAGGAGGGGAAAACAAATCTATTTCCTGATAAAGAATGACTCATGCAGGCTGTTTGGCTTCCCCTTGCTATGTTGGTGACAGGGCGTTTGGCTGTGTCTTCCAGTGTACCTTTTGTGTACATGATGCCTGATATACGCGCGTGATTTGGCTTTGCTTTGGCACAGGCCTGTGTGAGAGCAAACACGGCCAGCTCCGGTGACTCACTGGGCTCTTCTAGAGCTAACTGAAAGAAGTAAGCTCAACCAGAATGTGTTCAGGTCCCAAGTTCATGTCTGAGTTTGTCTGAGGCATAGCAGTTCGGGAGGAAAGCTGGCAATCAGCATTCCCAGAGCCTAGATCAGAGCGGTGGCATGTGCCTGAGCTGGGGCAGAGCTCCTAGCAGAGGGCACGGCAGCAGTGCTGCTGGCCGGGGAGCCTGGCTTCCTTTGGTGCTGGCACATGGCTCTGCTGCCAGGTGGGGTTGCTTGAACAAAAGGAATTATAAAGAATTTGGGTCAGTTTGTTTTTCTGTGGAGAAGATGCAAGCGCTTGGTGCTTTACCTGGGGGTAATACAAACAATCCCTGTATCCCTCTGTGAGACAACTTGTTCTGAACAAACTTGCTTTATTGCTACTGCATGCTCAAGGCTGTTGTTTTGGTTTTAATTATTTTTATTTCAGCAGCATCTCAAAAGACCCTACCACAACCAGAGCGCCATCTTCCTAGCAATGAAGAACATAAAGCAGCACCTTCCCCAAGGAGGTGATGATCTCAGTGCATCTTGGAGGCTAAGGGAGGATGCAAAGGAGCAAAGGTGTGATGCAGCAAGGCGCTTGCTCACAGGCATCCGTCCATGGCCAACTGGGGACTGAAAGCCAGGTTTCCTGGCACTGTGGTGTGCACCCACTTTTCCCATAACCCCAATCATCACATCTGCACTTTTGGTGATTAATGTGAAATTTGTCCTCTCGCCCACGGTGTGTAGGAAGGGCAGACCTTTGTGGCATGGCAGGCTGCCTGAGTACTGCTTTTTTAAACACATCAGATCAGCGCTACTCCCTGCCAGGATATCACCTCACAAACTTCCATGTAAGAACTAGTCCAGAACAACCATCAAAGAGGATGAGCAACTTAAAAAAAAAGCCAGGTCTGAATCCATAGCCCTCCCCAGATAAACAAGCCCTGATTTACAACCCCTCCAAATCCTGTGCTTGAGTAATACAACTAAAAAGATGATGGCTACATCTCCAGAAGAATTTGGGATAAGTCTGCAGTAGAAATTTCCTTCTTCAACAAATCTAGTGTCAGAGAGGAGGAAATGTATGGTGCAGGCAACAACTGTCACTAGCAACATCTCTGCCACCCTCTTTTGTAAAGTTTCGACCTCAAAAAGGGAGAAGTGCCACACACTCAGAAAATACTCCTTATATTCAAATTTTAAAGGAAGTGCTCAAAATACTGTGGTGATGGACAGCATTATAAGATGCCTAAGATTACATTAGGAAATGAACTACTTTAAAATGAGGAACTGCCATGTGATCTGACAATCACATCTCATTCAGCATGCTGTTATTTATCTATCATCAGAAGCACACATGGTGTTTAGCAGACGAAGAAAAAACCAAAATCCCTGCAGCCTGAATTTGTTAATCATAATTAGGCATAATCAGATTTGAATATACTTTGTCAACTATTTTTGTTGTATTGTGCTGCATTATATTTGTTGGAAAATGCCAATTTATTAAAAGGAAAAGATTTTGCGGGAAAAGATTTACATAAATGAATTTCCCATTCAACTTTGTAGAAAGAAAATGTTCAAACAAGGAAATGTTCTAGACATCTCTAAATGAAAATATTTGTGTGTGAAACTAACCTTTTACTCTTATGTGTAAGCTGATGCATGTTAAACATACCCCATCAGTTTTAACAGAGAGTCAATGAAAGGTTGTGGGGTGATCACAAGTAAGCTTTCTGATAATTTCACTTACTGTAAACTGTAAGGATTTTTGGTTTTCACCCCACTTTGGTGTACAACATTTTCTATAAACTGCTTATTGCGAGAATTTTTTTGATAATGTGACGCAGTGAGGTATGAAACCATATCAAGAAGGGGGGTCAGGCTGGTGCTGGGTGGTGGAGGCTAACTGAGAGAGTCACATGGGCTTAGAAACACAGAGGGGTTATGGACCATGCGGGCTGAGAGCAATCCAGGCGGAGAGGTAGCATATGAAATGTCATAGAGTTTCTCCTGGAAAGATACCAAAGGAGCCTTAAGGCCGGGTGAATTGACAGGGCTTAGGGGAAGAGAGGCAGCAGGGGAGCACAGTAAGATACAGAGTGTATTGCTAAGGAAATGGCTGAGCCAGGAAAGGATGTGCTATAAGGAAATGTCAGCATGAATATTTCATATGTTGACCATTTTTGTAGTTTAAACATCTTAAAAGGCAGTGACTGTAATTGATGTTAGAGTCTGGGTAGAGAAGGTAATTCTTATCCCAGGAGACTGATATATATTACCCCAAAAAATGCAGCTCATGGCTATGTTCTGCAAGGTGACATGCATTGCTACATGTATTCACTGAAGGAGCATCATCATTATCTGCCTGAACCTTAATTTCCCATGGAATAGCACCCCTGTGCTTTTTTCTTTCTAGCTAATGTTGCAGTTTCATGTATAAGGACACTTCTGGACCAGGAAGGTATAATAAGACTCAGTAGATGCAGGCTGAAACCAGACAAGTTCAGACTACAAATTAGCTGAGGCATTTTTGCCTGTCAGTGCAGATAAGTAAATATTAATGAGGGCTGTAGTGGATTTTCCAGAATTGGAAAACTTAACATTGTAAACGGTTGTTTTTTCTAGCACCAAACACTGCTAATGAATTTTGCATGGAAATTAAGAGAGGGGCATTATTTGGTCTGTGTTATGTGCAAGACCAGACTGGTCCCTTCTGGCCAAAGCTGTTGGTTACCCTAAAGCAAACTCTCCTGCCCCCAATGAGGAGAAATCTATGATCTGAAAGCTAACTGTATATGCCTCAGGTTCTAGCAAAACCCTTTTATACTCAAAGCTATTTCTCTGGCTGTAGTCTGTATAAAATAGCATCCTAGGTATAGGATATGCATTGGAGCCCTTTACATTATATACCCCCAGATAGTTAATGCAGTGTCTAATGGACTCATCTAGCATAAGAGTGAAAACAATACGTGTTATGAAAAGGATTATGCACAGACTCTAGTATAGGCTTGTATGTCTTTTTCTCCATGTTTTGAGATAGCAGTCCCTTCTGTCTTTACCCGTGAAATGTCTCAAGCAGAGCTCCCGTCTGCCTGCACCCCAGGCTCCACGGAGATGCCAGGACCTTGTATTTTCGTAGTGCAGGACTGAGGCTCTTTCTGCTCTCTGGGCTGGCCCTGCCTGAGCTGTCTTGCTGTTGGAGAAGCCTTTCAGTGAGGAGCTGTTGTCAAGGCTGGCTCTCTGCTTCTGCTCCATACCGAAAGGGCTTTACAGTCAGGTGTATTCCCCGTGCCACTCCTATAGCATGCAAGGAGTGTGTTGCATACAGGAACCAGCCAGTAGAGTAACCCCATGGACACACATCCATCACACCAGCCGAAGGGCCTGCATCTGTCTCCCCACTTGTCCAGGCAATCCAAGGCACGAAGTTCACGTGCCGGAGGCTTGTAAACTGAGCTCTGTGTGCACTTAGAGAGCAGAGGCTGGGCAGAGCATCTTCTAGGTGACCTAGAAGAAGGGGGTTTGCCAGGCAGTCCCTGCCGTGAAGACATACATTACTGACTGTGGGCAAGGTTGTGTGCTCTTCTCATCCACCCAGCCACCCTGGCAGCTGCAAGTGCAGCACAGGCACAGAGCACTAAAGGACCTGGAGACTAATCTTGCTGATGAAAATCAGGCATTTACTGGAGTGCCTTTTTGGATCCAAAGCCCTTGGACTAGAGACTTCTTCATCAAATAGTACAATGCCATTGTCTCATGTGGCACTTACAGCAACCTGTACAGCCAGTTTCTCTTTTGGAGCTATAATGAGAAAGCCAATATGTATCAGATAGCAGATGGAAGCATAAATCCCAAAGTCTGCCTTTACCTTGCTTTAGTTTCATCAAAACTTCCCTGTTGTCATCAAAGAGAAGTTGTTCATTCCAAGTGAATTTAAATATTAATACAGGCTAAAAGGCAGGATAAACTGAAAACAAGGAAAACATTTTACTAATCTATAATCTAGACAGAGTGAACTGCCAACTGGGAATGATGCTAAATGGGCACTTTAAGCTACTCTGTGGAATGTGAGTTTGATCAATTCAGTCCAAGCCACATTAGGCTCATAAAAGCTGAGAGTAGCATTTTCTCCCAAGGGTTTCCTTTGAGGGATATTCCTCTCAGAGTGCAGTATCACAGAGGCAATTAAGGGTGATAATATTTTTTGCATATACTAAGCAACTGGTGAGTAAACATTCATCAAGACATGCTTTCATCATTATTTTTTTTAAGTGCACTTCCAAGTTCACAGTGTAGTTGTCACCCAGCTGACAGAAGTATTAATGACTAGTGAAAATTATTGTACCATGACCCTGTGAACTGTTTCTGACAAGCAAATACTTTCCAGGAAGCTGGTAGGGGAAAAAATAGTGTTCTCGTTAATAGTCTGTGCTCTGGTTCAGGTGGAAAACAAGGTGGGTATGTTATGAGACTTTCTAGCACCATTGGCACATTCTTACTCTTCCCTCCCAGATTAATTGGCATTAATGTTCCCAGGTCTCAGTGATGGTTGCTGGCTCATTACAGGTGCGGCTTTGCTTATATATCATTGCTGTCCCACAAGCATGTAATTTATTGCTTAAAAAGGATTTCTGGATATTTTCCCAGATGTAAAATCACAGAGGCTTATATTTAATGCTCCAGCTGATGACAACCCTACCTGCATACATTCTCTCTCTCTCTCACACACACACGCACACACTTGGCTTTGAACTCTGACATTTATCTTATGTCATAAATTCCTTCAATTAACCAACACAGTGCATTAGTATAATTGTTAGTTCTGTCCTGAGTTCTCTTTTGGAATAGCTAACCAGTATTATAGCAATGTTGTTGCAGTTCATCTTATATATACAGTCTGCTAATAGGCATTTATGGAGTTATTGGTGAACGTCTTGCTATGATAATGCTCTTGCTTCAAGGTTATTTATATTAAAAGGTGTCTAGTCTTTGTAAAGAAAAACTGTGCATGCCTCTGTGTTTCCTGCACATTAACATGACGCATTACCTTTTCCTTTAAAGTTATAATCTTGGCTTCTTTATATAAATTTTCAGCCCATTGGGACAATTCAGGCCTTAAAACAAATTAAAAGATTCCTTCAAAGGTGCCCTTGAAAGTGCAGGGCCATTAAGTGGGAACAGAAAAACCAGCATGATCAGAAGCAGTTCAGTTCTGGCCTCATTTGCTTGTGTCAGACTTCTTCATCTATTAGACACCAAACTGCAGTATGATCTAATATTAACTAAAGTTTGGGAAACTTATGGCACCACCCAGAAGCAAGCAGTTCAGAGGAGAGTGAAACTCCCATTATGTTCCCAACTATCCTGTTCAACTTCAGTGAGAGAATTTTTTTCTGCATGAAATATGAGGGGACAGAGAAGGATCTGGGAATGCCACCAAGCACTACGGGATCATCATGAGGTGGGACTTCCATCAGCAGCATTATTATCGATCGGTCCTAAATGGTTTGCGTTAAATTACTATGCTAACTCCTAGGGCCTGAGAGCCCACACAGCTACTGGATGATTGTATGGACAGTGTGTACCAATCTTGTCACTTTTTTTTGACAAGGAGCCAAGAAATCATTTTTCACAGTTGATTGTGGGAGGATTTTTAGAGCAGCAGAGTTCACTTTTTTCTGTCCTAACACATTGCTAGGAGATCCCAAGAGCTCTGCAGGACTGTGTGTGTTCACCGTATTGATCCCTGCTGCAGCAAACAGAACAGGGAAACACCTTTCATTAAATCAGCAACCACCCTCAAGTCCATTGCTGAATCACATCTGTCCGAACATGAAAATGATGTTTTGTCAGATGGTTTCAACAGTCTTTTCTAGACAATCTAGCATTGTTTTGTATGGAAAGGGCACCGAACTTGCTTGGTTAAAGTGACTTATTCTAGCCATGGAGTATTCACACCCAGAGCAATAATTAACATACCCTAAAGGAAGCATGGAGAGGGGGCTGGGAGACTTTCCATTGCTCTGGGATAATAGCCTTAGCCACACTTTACTGTACCATGCCGTTTCCACGAATTTACCCATAGCGAATCATTTGTTTCAAGGGTGATTCATAGCCACGGCTGCTTCCCATCTTCCTGTGAAGAGGGCTGTCACCAGCATCCAGCCTGGGCTCCTTTTCTGGTGAGAGTGGGTGATAAGGGTGGCGGGCTGAACAAAGGATGCTCCTCCACAACCAGATTAGCCTGGCCCTGCAGAACATCGTGTATCTTTTAAGGGATGCTGTCAAGAAGAAAACGGCCGGTCAAATCCTTGGTGAGAGCTGGCTGCGTCAGCTGCACTGCGGTTGGTGGAGCGGCACCAGCTGATACCAGCTGAGGATCTGACCCCATCTATCTAGGAAAAAACAGCGTGTATCTGGGGTTTGAACAATGCTGGAGAAGGGATTACTGGAATGAAAAGGAGCGTAAGCTTTTTGCTCACTTTTCACTGTTTGTGCTGTTTCCCTTACTCTGTGCTGGAGTGCCGATGCTGGGCAGGTCGGGCCTCTGTGAATGCATTTCTGGTTCTCATGAGATTGCAAAATGACTGCTGTAATGAGGCTTTCTCACTAAGATTAGAAGAAGCTGCAAAAGGTTCTCAAGCATACTGAATTTCTTTTACATCTCTTCTCTCTGGGTTGACCTGATACTGAGGAACAGCAGGAGATTTTGCTACCCTGTACCACCCCAGCCTGCTGGCACCTGCCAGGGACCCCCAAAGAATGCGATGCTGCTGCAGCTTTGCTGCTGGAGTAGCACAGAGAGAAGGGGACAGACCCTCCTGCCCCCCTGCAAGCCACAAACACAATCTTCTCTGCAGGAACGTCAAGTGCATTTTGAGGACTGACAGAAATGTCATAGCACATCGCAAGTGCTTTCATCCCCTCACCAGAAATAAAACATGTCAGGTCACAGAAGGCTGTTTTCGCTCTTACCAACAGTGCCGGCTGTTGTCTGGCTGCGCAGGACCTCCCAGCTCCTCCAAAGGCATCTTTGATGCCAAGGAAACAGCATTTTATGAAAACACTTTCCTCTCTCTCCCTCTCAGAGTGGTTTTTTCTTTGGTCACTCAAACCTGAAATAGACGGTCCAGCTAGCTGGAGCCTGTTGCTTCAGGTACAGCTTCGTTTGTTGGGGTTTTGATACCACTCAAAACAGGATTTTTCTAGCTTTCGTGGATTGTGGCTAAACTTTTTGCACAGTTTGTCCTTCAGAAGTTCCCAGATGTCTCAGCTGATGCTTCCCTGGCATATATTTCAGGGAAAGAAAGATGTAAAAAAAACCTGGTCATTCATCTGACTCGATTTTTTCTTGCCACAGTGCTACAGTAGTGTTGATAAGTACTTAGGAAGATTGTCATCAGCTCCACTTTTCTCCCTGACTGCCAGGACACGTCCAGCTTCGGTCCACTGGGTGATCTGCAAACTTTGATGGCAGGTGGCCTGTATGGTTTTGTCCACAATATTGGCCTGTTCTTTTTCACACTCATTTTACCTTCAGAAATTAGAGGGTTTCTCAGAAATTATCTTTGCTTCTCTGATGCTGGACAGACAGTGTGCTAATGATCATGTTTAATCGTAGGTTTCCAATTAGTGCTTCTTATCCAGTGATCCAGTTGCCAAAGGCTGTTTGTTTTATTAATTCTGTGGCAGATCTGCCCTGATCATTTGCCTGGATCTATTCAGTACTTAAATTGTGAAATTGATTTTAATAGGACTCAAGGGATGTGTAAGTAACCCATCACATGTCCCCAAGTGTGTCTGATTCCAAAATTAGGTGAAAGAGGCCCAGTAGTCTCTAGCTAATATTTTGTTTGATAAAGTAGGCATACACATTGATGAACCAGAAAGCAAAAGGTCCTAATTCTCTACAGATACAGTCAAGAAACAAACCGTTAAGTTGAGCACTGAAATAGGTTTGTGCTTTTGGCACATCAGCTGGAGGCATCTGGATCACACTGATGCAGGTTTGTATCAGCCTTCGGCCTCCAGATGCATTTGATCCTAGAGGTATTTGAGGTTTTCCACAAGAGTGTTTCTGCCTTCCATCTTCCATCTGAGCACACTAAAGACTCTACAAGATTGTTTACAGATGTAGAGGCTTGTCGCATTACATTTATCCAAACATTTTATCTTAGTAAGTATCCAAATATTTGGGCCTTCAGCATCTGGGGTTAGTGACTGCCCCCTGGTCCACTTGCGGTACTGCCCAGCATCACCAAGTCTTGATGTCTGGCAAGAAATCTTACAAAGTTCTACTTGGACACTTCCCTAGCTGCAATGGTTTTCCCAGAAAAAGGGCTGCATTTCCATACTGCCTGGCTGAGAAGCTGAAACAGCCCTTTAAGGAAATTCAGATGGTAAGAAGTGGTGGCAAATTAAGACTGCACTTATTACACAGCACTACTGTGAGGGCTTAGTCAGAGGAAGGCACCCAGCTGTAATGTTGACTATTTTCCATAGTCTTCGTGTCTGGATGGTCTCCTGGGTTCCACACAGGTACTGCAGTTTCTATATGTTTCCTCCTCACACATGAGCAGCAGCAAGACATCTTTTTTGTAACCGAAAATCTGGTTACTCCAAGAAGGCAGGGCAATGCATGGGGGTTTTCTTTTCTCAGTAGCTTTTGAAGCGATCAGTCATAGTTTCCTGAAGACTGCTTCAAATGAGCGTCAGTCCCACTATTAATAATTTGATTTCAAGGTAAGCTCACGGGCATGGCAAATCCCCAGCACAGTAATTACTTGGGTTGCTTAAGAGCAATGAGAGGCCCTGGAAAATTTGATAGAGTACTAATTATAACAGAAAGTTAATGATTACTTTCTGTTCAAAGATGGAGGAATTAAATAAGGCGTATATTCTGCATGTATCCTGAGTGCTTGCAAATAAATTTTGCTTGCATGAGGGGCCTCATGGATGAGCTAAGAAGAAATATCTCAGCCCAAACAGGAGCTCTGGCTTAGTCAGGGCCAAAAAGCAACTGCATCTCGGTTGTGGCACTACCCAAATTCTGTATGTTGCTGCTTTCAGAGCCTCAGATTATTTCTCTTCACCTCTCAACACCAACAGAACATCAATCTTTTTTTTAAACAACACTTTCTATGCCAACGATCAACCTTCTAATCAAAAGCCTCCCCTTTTTTTTTTTTTTTTATCTCCTCTGTGCTCTTTCTGTGATATGCACAGGTCCCTCATTCAGTCCTGCTGTACAGTGCAGCCTTGGTCATGCTGGTAAACTAAGCAGGACCGTGGAAGTATTTCCAAGATCAAAGGCAAAATGATCTTCCCACTCCAGACGGGCATTGTTTACATAGAATCATTGAGGTTGGAAAAGACCTTTAAGATCATCAAGTCCAACCATGAACCTAACACTGCCAAGTCCACCACTAAACCATGTCCCGAAGTGGGGACATGTCTGTACGTCTTTTAAACACCACCAGGGATGGTGACTCAACCACTTCCCTGGGCAGCCTGTTCCAATGCTTAACAACCCTTTCAGTGGAAAAAATTTTCCTAATATCCAACGTAAACCCCCCCTGCTGCAACTTGAGGCCATTTCCTCTCATCCTATCACTTGTTACTTGGGAGAAGAGACCGACACCCCCCTCACTACAGCCTCCTTTCAGGTAGTTGTAGAGAGCAATGAGATCTCCTCTCAGCCTCCCTTTCTCCAGACTACACAACCCCAGTTCCCTCAGCTGCTCCTCACAGAATTTGTTCTCTAGACCTTTCACGAGCTTCGTTGCTCTTCTTTTTGCACACTCCAGCACCTCAGTGTTTTTCTTGTAGTGAGGGGACCAAAACTGAGCATGTTATTTGAGGTGTGGCCTCACCAGTGCCGAGTACAGGGGCACAGTCACTTCCCTAGTCCTGCTGGCCACGCTATTGCTGATGCAGGCCAGGATGCCGTTGGCCTTCTCCACCACCTGGGCACACTGCTGGCTCATGTTCAGCTGGCTGTCGACCAACACCCCCAGGTTCTTTTCCACCAGGCAGCTTTCCAGCCACTCTTCCCCAGGCCTGTAGTGTTGCATGGGGTTGTTGTGGCCCAACAGCAACAATTTGTTAAAGACTGTTTTAAAATAAACCAACCCTTATTGCCCAATGACATATAACCCAGAACATTTCTGTGGCGCTTTTTACATTTTACAAGCTGCTAAATTTTATGTACTTTCAACAATTGAGTTCCTAAGTGTTCCTAAGAACATAGCAAATAAATCCAAAATCAGATTATTTTAATTTAAATGCACCAGTGGATATCATCACATAATATCAGGAAAAGCCAGTCCTTCTATTTTAATTTTGCATTTAAATAAATGTATTCTAATAATATTATTGAAGGTGAACCACAGAGGTGCTGGGACATGATGGATTTGTTAAGATACACCATGTATTTTTACATGAAAATATCCCCCAGAATCTGTGAAGCTTAACATTCTTGTATTTTAAACATAAATTATTCCGCAATAGTTTGACTTAGAGGTTTGACACTTCATAAAGTATAATTTCCATTAAGATGAGCATTTTGAGAGGATCTTATCTTTGAAGAGAAGTGTAAATAGTCGTATGTTGATATTACAAAACTGCGCCTTTCATTATAGTAGAGTCATCTGGAATCCAAATGCAGTGGTCCTAAATTTGCCCTATGCTTCAAAAGTGTAAGGAATATATGCCTTGAACAACAAATAATTTAAAGACCTATTTACAAGCCTGTTTTAAAAGCTAATAGAGCAAAAGGATATTTGGTGATGGGTGATAATCTAACTATGTCAAAATTTCCTTCCTAAAAAACCTCCTAACTTTCATGTGCTGGTTGTGGTCTTGTTCATGGCATTTGGTAAACAGTAAGACCAGAAAGGTTCGCGCCTGGTCTTCTGTAACCACGCACCTCGGCCAGGACGAGGTGCCTAATGAACAGCCACATCCGCGCAAGGGCTGAGCCTATTCTGCAGCAGCCAAAGAAAACTGCAGCAGCTCCATTTACTTCAAGGGGAGCTGGAAATACTGAACATCTTCTGAAAAATCAGGCTACTCATATCCGAAGCATATGTGTAGGCTTGAAAATTTTGGCCAGAGTGCTTGACTTGGTTTTATTCACCTGCACCTGATCTCATGCAACCAGCAAGACTGTGCCCTAAGGAAGGAATGCAATTGCAAAAGCCAGGACACATTTGTGCAAAAACAACAGCAGGAGGAAACACCTGGATACCACCACTCTCAGTGAGCCATTTTATACCATCTCTGTTTTGTTTTTTTTTTTAACTACAGATGGACTGTGATTTTTAAGAAAGTTCCCTCTTCCCAGGCACCAGTGTTTGAAACACCGCCTGTGACAGCACTTGCCTGTCCACTGCTGTAAAGCAGGTTATTGGTCAATCCACTAACATGTCCCTTGGTTCCTAGAGCAATTTGCTCTAGGACATTTCTGTCCCATAGTCTTCTAGCAATCTTGGGTAATAATAATAAAACCCATGGTGACTCTAGCACCGCCTCCAAAAGTAAACCGAGTAGCGTGAGACGCATGTCACGCTGCGTGGAGGCTGTTCATTGCAAAGCAGAGAGGTCTGGCGCAGCAGGACAGAGCAGACCCCAATGAGGAGCCCATTCAGGCACTGGGAAGGGACAGCCACCCATGGGTAGGAAGGGGCTTCCTCAAGGTCAGTAGATTTGGAGCTTTTCAGGTAACTTACTCGGGTAAAATACATCACTCTTCCTTTCTTTGAGACAGTGCGATGTTCTTTAGTGCTTAAGCACTCCATCTGTTGTGTCTTTTTTGCTGACCTTTCATTATCCTCTCTAAAAACCACAGTATTGAGGACTACTTATCTTCAGTATTGAGGACTACTTATCCTCAGTCTCTTTTTCCCAATAAATAAAATTAATGACTGTTTTAATACTTAGATATTCTTATCTAAAAAAGTAACCAAAAAAGTCTCAAACATTATCCTAGATGAAACTAAGTTGTTGAGCATGCCAGTCAGCACTATTAGCTTGAGTATTTTTTAGAAATGAAAAAATCAAATTCCCACAAAAATAAAATACTGGATGTCATTTCTTAGTGAATGTTTTCCCTGATTTAGGAACTAGATTATGTAGAACAGATGGGGCCAAATTTTGCTCTCATTTGCATCAGCCTACCTCAATTTACCTCAATGACAGCAGTTCCTAACATAGTTATAAGAGATGTCTCCTTCTGGAGCTCCTGGAACATCACAGCTCAACAGCAAAAAAAGACAAACGAATGCTTTCAAACCTCTTTGGTTAAACAACCAGTAAAATGAAACAATTTAGGCAGCATATGGTAGCGTCACTTTCTCAAAACATGTTATCACCAGCACACTGTGAAGACGGGATAGATAATGTCAAACACCAGGGAAATACAGTAAATAAGTCAGAGGGCAATGGCAGTGCACAGAAGAGCACCAGGAAAGAACAAAGAAGCCACAGAGACCCATCAAACCGAAGCAGGAATATCACAGAGCAACAGAGCTCATGCGGATGAGGAAGGCTTTTTGTTCAGCCGCAGTATATATACCAGTTTTAAATAGCAAGCAGTTTATTTTGCCTCTTTAGTATGAACACAGGACTTCTACCAACACATGTGTGTGTGTATGTATGTATATACATATATATGTGAAATTAGCACCGCACCTTAAAAATATGACTGGGGTATTAACATAAATATTGCTTGATCACTAAATGTCATGAAACAAATCCACTTACTATAGCAGTGTTAAGGTGGCTGATCTTCTGAACATATGACCTGCACACAGCTGAATATATGTATTTTCTTGATGTTCATGTTTGCTGTTGGATGTTTCAGGCTTGTCTCTGTCTAAGGACAGGGAACCTGGGGAAAGCAAAGGCACACGGTCAGAGGAGGAACACAAAGGATTTTAGATGTTTGGCACAGGAAAGTGTCCTAGTTTCAGCTGGGACAGAGTTAACTTTCTTCATAGTAGCTAGTGAGAGGCTATATTTTGGATTTGTGCTGAGAAGAAGGCTGATAACATGTTGATGTTTATAGCTGCTGCCAGGACAGTCAAGGACTTTTCAGCTTCTCTGCTGGGCCAGTGTCTGCAGATGCAGGAGAAGCTGGGAGCGAGCACAGCCCCAATTATTACCCTAGGATTCGACCTTAGGTTTAGGACTGAGACCCAAACTAATACTCTATTCCATAACACGCACAGCATGCCCAGTATATAGATGAGGATCTGTCTGAAAGTTCTCTCTCTTGCTCCAGGTTGTCTCCCTCTGCGTTGCCCCTCTTTCAGGGTTGTCTCGGTCTCTCAGATGCTCGGGCTCTTATCTCCATTCTGAGATTGCAGTTTTGGGACTCTCCCTGCTCCAGGATCATTAGCTGGAAACGGGCTGAACCTTGGTCATCAGGTGGTGAGTAGTATCACTGTGTATCACTCATTTGTATATTTGTATATATTACTACTATTATCATCATTATTATTATTTCCAATATTATTTTAGTTTAGCTATTAAATCGTTCTTATCTCAACCCACGAGTCTCTTTTCCCGTCACTGCTTTAATTCTCTCCCCCATCCCCGGGAGGGGGGTAGTGAGCGAGTGGTGTTGTGTAAAACTACAACAGAAAGCCAGGGAAATCTGGTGGATTGAGGATATCTACTATTCTGGCCTGAAAAAACACACATTACCAAGCCCACATGTACATCTTCAGGCTGCAGTGCAGCCCAGCTCTGCCTGACGGGACTCCCAGTGTAACAAAGAGCCACACTGTCCAGCGGGGATTTAGCTAGGCGCATGTGGTAGGTGGCTTCTTGGGGTGCAATAAAAAAAAAAAAGCAGACAGATGCAGTGAAAATATGGGAAAAGTCCCATGAATTCCCTAGGAGCAGACTTTAACCTTACACTATGCACATCTCTCACATTCTGCAGGATGGCCAATACCATCTTCCTGCTCTGCTGATAAGCACTCCCTGGGCCCCTCGTACAGGAGCATCAGGCTGGAGGTTCCTGGTACCATGTCAGGGCAGTGCTACTGGGAAGTGTGCATCCCTGAAGCATGGTGGAAAGAAGTAACCAACAAGCACAGAAGCCTTCTCCATTTTCAGTTGAGGGAAATTATTTGGAGAAATTGTTTGCTTCTGGGGAGAATGCAATCCTGCCCAGGTGATATTCAGTGTGCACTGGATTGCACACACAATTTACCAGCCACTTTATTCAGTCCTGCCAGCAGTGTCAGCATCTGCCTCACCTCTAGCCAGAAAACCGTTAGTCCCTGAACTCATGTCCAGGGAAAAAAGGTGTTTCCCCTTGGGGACCTGCCTCACTGTCACGGCACCGCCACTGTCAGGTCCCCCGCCACCTGACCCGAGCTGACATTCAGATGACTCGGTCAGCAGTTCTGGAATCGGCTTCAGCGGAAAAAAGCTTCCTCCATTACTCTCAGTTCCCCTTTGCTGGCCACAGAGGTTTTGAGTTATTCCTGCCTATTGCACCAAAGTGGAGATTATTAGCCAATGTGTCAGCCTGTAATTTGTTTCACGATGTGAGCCCGTATGCCTGAGTGGTTCTGTTCCCCTTTCTTGCCACAAAGCCAGCCCCATCCTTTAATTCAATTACAGCCCTTTTAGCTGGCTTCCTCACAGATCCCCAGCAAACCGTCCTCTTTGCTTTGTGGATGATAAGGATACCAGCATCCTGGATTCCTGAACTCAATTTTTATGCAAGCTACAAACACAAGGGAACTGTATTTTTTTCAGTGAGTGCATCTTGACCCTTTGAGATGCTGAGCTCTTGTTCTGCTCCAGAAACGCCCCTCTGCTTCAGAGGAAAGAAATGCTCCTCAGCGTGTGCTCAGCACCTTGCAGGACCCCACAATTAAATAATTTCCTGAAGGCCACAGAGTGAATCAGACACAGTGCCAAGAATTTAACACGGCTTCCTGAGCCCATCCCCTAACCGTGTGCTAACCATGAGCACAAAACCATGCTCTGTTTACACAGAAATTAAATGCACCGTGAAGTTGTACTATTACATGATTACATCCTGTTTGTAATTAATTTTTGTCTCTGCTCTCTTTTCCACACCCTCACCTGGAGTATTAAGTTCCCTGTTGAAGCTGCATGTTTTCTGAAAGTCCCAATGAGGGAATTGCAGCTGCTGGCCAGATCTGGGCCCCAAAGGACTCTCAGTGCCAGCCTCCCCCTTTCCTGCAAAGGAGACGTCACCTTCTCCTTCAGCCTCTTCTGTCTTTCTCCTGGACCCTGCACTGGATTTGTCTGGAGTTCTGTTCCAGAAGAGAGGGGGCTGAAAAGGAAAGGAGGATGCCCTTGTCCTCATCTCTCTTTGCAATAAGGATCTCCTAAAAAGAGTGTCCACAACCAAGACTGGGGGCTGCTCTTAGGCAAAGTCTTTCTCCTCTGTCAAAACAAGGGAAGAGAAACATCCCCCAACCCAGCATCTTCCCTTTCCCAAGATCCAGGGTTGGGAAGAGATTCAATAACCTGCAGGCCAGAAATTAGACTGGAGTGACCTTAGCTGTAATGGTCTAGACCCAAGCAACATAAGGGTATACCACTGAGCTGCTGTTTATGTCATTTCCACCTCCATCTCTCTAGCATATGGCCTTTCCCTCTCCTATCTGCCATCAGAACTGATACTGGTTGTATCAGACTCACAGAGGGGCTTTTCCTACCACTGTAAAATTTTACTTTTCCTACCTATGTTTGCTCATCCAGTACTGTAAGACTCCTGCTTCTGAAACCACGCTAGTTTGCATGCTCCCACCCAACTGAAAATGAATCCACATCCCATCTGCCAGCATTCGCTGTCTGTAGCTATGCCACACAGTGCTATGCTGGGTCCCATTTGTCACCCATGTCACTGCTGTCACCTCCTTGGTGTTTCTGTCTCTTCCCAAGGGAGCACAACCCATGGCTGTACCGCTCCTCAAATGCATGGCGCTGGCTGGGGGAGGGAGTTTGCACAGACTGTGCAGCTCACATTTTTTTATATACTGTCTGCTAGAGATTCACACCACTTTCTGCCTCATGTCTGCTACCAGGCGTGAGGTCTCAGAAAACTGCCTCCTCCCTGTGAGTTTCACTGCAGCTGGGGACTTTCCTCTCAGGCTGCGTTTTAGTTATCTAGTCAAGGGGTTAGCCTTCACTGAGTGTTTTGTTCTGCTCTAGACTCAGCCTAGTCTCCTACCAAGAGTTCAGTATTTTTCTAAAATTGCAACGTTGGCTCATCAGACCAATCACGTACTTCTCTGTGCTTTCACCATCCTTTTGATTTGCCATTTAAAAACATATTGCTCACATTTCATGGGCTGCCTGTGCCACTCAAACGCCTGTAATACAGTTTCACATCAAGCTGCATTCTTGCAAATTAAATGGAAACTTTCACAATCATCAAATGCTTTAGAAAAAGCAATGGTCAGAAATCAGATTAATTTGGCTTAACTGTCTTTATTTTGGCACCCATTGCTTGCAGTTACAGAGAGGGGTCACTGTTTAAATTCCTTGTGGTACGTCTTTATATTTCCAGAGAATTTCAGCCCTGGGAGGCAGAAAGATTTCTCACTTCCTTTCAGGGAATATTCTCACTTTCTTTCAATCCTGATTCCCTGTATTGCTTAGAAATTACTCCAAACACAGAAGTCTGGGCTCCTGAACTGCTTCCCTCCCAGTCCCAGTTATAAGCAGCCTGACCCAATGGGAACCTTTTCGCTGCGTGGGCATCAGCGAAAAGGTTGCATGGGCCACTTGGGAGTGCAGTCCCTTCACAAAGGCAAGCCTGCAAAGGCTACTGAAACTCCCTGAAAAGTGGAGACCCCAACAGTTATCAGTCTCAAGGGAGGAACACAGGACCTTTCTCACAGATTAAATACATAACAGGGAGCAGAAATTAGTAGATTCTGTACAAATAGTGGTTTCCTGGTCTCCCTGGGAGGGAAAAAAAGAAGTAATTTCCAAGGAAGATATGCCAAATTCACAATACCATCTCTATTTCAAAGAAATCTTCCTAAGTGTCAATAAATGCATCGATAAGACAAAATTCAAAGCCAAATGACAGCCCCAAATCCATAGATAGTTCTCCCCTCCTTCCTCAAGAAAACAAAAAATAGTACACAGTGCACATCAATCTGTTTCTTGGAAAACTGGCATATCGCAACACCCAGGGTTGGCTCGGATACCTCCATAGCAGCCAGACTCTTGCAAGCTTGAGCACTGATTGCTGAGGATGGCATCAGGCTTTTCTCCATGGCAATGCAGACGACTTCTGCTCAGCCATCTGTCTTATCCATCACCTTTCAAATTTCGCTGCTGTCCTTGTCCATGCAATTCTGACATTTCATATGCAAGCATGCTGCATACAAATCCCTAGTGCAGGATTTCTCTGTAAAATTCCAGGTGCTGTTCAGAGATTTTATTTAAATTAAGAAATACATGTATTATCATCACAGTGAAGATTATAAGAAGTTGTTTGTTTTTTTTCCACACTGACTAAGCCAGTGCAATTTTATTTAAGATTACTTAAGAGATCAAAAATGACAGGCTGACTGAAATGTATTCTGCTTTTCTTATAGGCACTACTCAAATTGTTAATTCTGTTCCTGGATGCTAAGAACTTCCATAATGATAATAATTTCCTTGCATTTCTATGGTATTTTCATGTCATGAGTATCTTCTTCAAGCTGAACGTGGAAATAAATGGAAATGCCACCATTTCTAGGGGTTTTACAGCCACTGTCAGTGCTAGGTAGATAATAAAGAATGATAATCTATCTAAATTAAATGCTTTGGGCAGGCTTGTTTGGAATGTAGGCAGCTACAGAATTGCAATTTTCACATTAAAATTTGGGGATTTATTTAAAGCTTCTGCTCTTGAAATCATGGGATTACAAAGTTTTTACTGAAAATATCTCTCTTTTGACATGCAATTCAGAAAAGCTTGAACATAGGAAACTCAGAAGCTCAAAAACAAATGAAAGCAATGCCTGCTATATTGACTTGAAGGTAGTTTTATGATTTGAGAAGGAAAAAGAGGCTACACCTTCCATTTTCAATACGTGCAGTCAGCAGGAAAGTTTTTTGACATTATGCTGACTGCAACTTGTCACAAAGACAAGATGCAGCCAATGTTAATTAATAGAGGCCTGGCAATCTCTACTCACACAGCTTCCAGCAATCTATATTTTCAAAGAACAAATCTGAGTCTGATCTTTGCTTTGAGTAATGAATCATGGAATACCTGAAACCTGGGAGTATAAAATACATTACTCCATTTCTTACAGCCTGTGGCTGTATTGTTATTAATTCTTTGCTTTACTGATTGTTCACATTAAACTTCTGGCTTACTAAATGTGTTGGAAAGGCCTTCTGGGCCCTCAAGAAACAAACTGTTCCCCAGATATGCTATAGTCAGGGTTTGTGGATGTCAGGATATATGGGACAATCCATCCAAATTTATCAAAGATGTGAAATTGCACAGGATTCGTGTAATCACATTAAACTCCCATGGGGATGCTCCTGTCTGGAGTTAAACTAGTTCAATTTAACCAAGTTCACTTTGTTTCTGAAGGAGTTAAATAAAGTCACGGTGCAGCCACTTTAGTTGAGAATGGAAGTCTAATGCGGGTACTAGAGCAGGCTCAGGCAAGCTTCTTTCTCTCAGTGAAGAATGGCCCTCATCTTGACGATCCACATGGAAATCCATGTTCTTCCACAGCTCCTCCCACAATCTCAGGACCCCTTTTTTTCCCTCCATCCTGGAAAAAAATAGTAAATGGGCCACAAAAGACACTTGAACATGGAAGAGGAACACCTTGCCTGCCTGCACCTCACCAACTGACTCAGCAGCCAGAGAGAGAGACCTTTCGGTTCACTGTATTTATTTGCTCAAGACAGGAACACACTGTTTTTCATGCAGGAACGTCAGACTACCCAGGCCTTTTGCACTCTTCACCATCTTGCACATTTACTGGTGGGCAGAGTCCAAATGCCATCACACCACATCACACCACTTACAGCCCTCCTGAATGCATTTAAGCTAGAGGATGTACCAACTTTTCACATCTGAGCCCCCTCCAAGTTTATTGGCTTTACTCCTGACAAAACAGGACAAAGTGAAAGAAGGAGAGGAGCCAGGAGTTGCAGAAATACTGGGCCAATGTGCAGAACTTGCAAAAATGCTAGTCAGGCTTTAAAAAAATGCAGTAAGTTATGGCTGATCCAGCAGAAAGAGAGAAAGACAGCAAGCAAAGTCTGTCTTGTCACCAAGCTGCGTGTTTTGTTTACTTCTATCAGGACCACAGAGCAAAATGGGTGGAGATTTTGTTTGGTTTTTGCACATGAAGAACGACTTGGCAGCAGGGTTTGATTTGAAGAAGGAAGCACAATTCAATACAATCTAGATGATTAATTCTTCATAAGCAATGGTTGCTTAAACTGGCAGGCTTAAAAATTCTGAGAGTGTCACTTTACCATTTATAATTATCTAATGTTGCAATGCCTTTTCCTTTACTCTGCTTGCTGTTTGGATTAAACTGGTATCCAAAATTTCAAAGCTAAGCCATTTGAAAGGGATTTTTAGGAGAAGAGGGAAGAAGAGTTGCATCTGAATTTGCTTTATTTGCAGTTCAATCCAAACCCACTAAGGCCCTACTCTGACATTCCCATTTAAAAGGAACTGACATCCTGGAAAAACAAGATGTGTTAATGTGTTAATATTTTTAAATCTGGATTTGAAGCACAGCCTTCATTCGACCTTGACTCTAAACCTTTAAAGCTTCTTTGCCGCAGCCCATCTCCATGCGCTGAACATTTAGCCAGTATCTCTCCTGCCATGATTCTGGTTTTGTGTCCCATTTATTTCGTTTTTCCAACAAACTATCTTTTTTCTTCCCTATCTATAGAAAAAGGTCAAAGAGGAGAATTACCATGCGTAGGAAATCAGCATTATTTCATTTTGGATTTGCGGACAGCTGCCAAGCACAATAAACACATCCAGTTGCAGACAGGCTCCTTTCCCCTCCCCCCTCCTTCCCAGACCTGCTCAAAGAAAGAAAAAAAAAAAACCTAAAGAGAAAATATTCTGTAAATTGGGAGAGGATGCCTGACTCGGAGTGTGCTGTTTTCTGCACTGAACAGCAGAGGGGGGCCGCAGAACGGAGTCTGTCTGGCTTCACATGAGCTGCACAGTCCAGCCCCCAGAGCTCCCCAATACTGGCTCCCCAACACTGGGGAGACCCTACATTCTCTCATTCACTGAAATTTAGCGTTAAATATATTTCGTCAATGGCTCTGAGGTCAATGAACTTCTTTGGCAACAAACCACGTGTCTTCAAGATGGTGCTATATGGATTGCTTGCTATTAACTCTGTGTTACACCCTTAATGGTCCAGATCCGTAGAGATGTTGAATGCCTAACTCCCACTGGTTTGGAGTGGTCTCCACAGCCCTTTGAACGTGTATTAGCCGGTATTTCCCTAGGATAAATATGTATGAGCAAATGACACAGCCAATTATATTCAATCAAATCCAAGCTAGCATGTAAGAGACCCTGGAAATAAGTTCAGACTGAGGAAAGTATATGGTATCATTACTTGAGCATTCACACTTTGCAGTGTCTGTAGTATCTATATATTTCAGAGAGCTGATGCCAGGAGAGATGTGGGAGCTGACCCACTAAAAGAGAGCAGAGGGCATTGGAACTGACTCATCTTGGGGCTGTAAACTGTGTGTGTGAGGTGTTAGGAAGCACTCAGCCTGGAAAAAGCTTGTGGGAAGGGCTTAAATTAATGAAACAAAGGATGGGGAGGCCTTTTAAGAAGGTTGGAGACGGTTAATATCAGCTGCCTCCCAGGTGATGTGCAAAGCCTGGAAAAGAGGGTGCCTTGAAAGTCACCTGGTCTTCATATGGACCAGCACACAGATCTTTTAGCTGCCTGCTGAATAGCCTTGGAATGATACCAAGCTATGTATGATTTGTAAGCAGATAGTCTGGAAAGCATAATAGTCTTGCAGGCTGCCCAGAATTGGGGCTCGCTATAGCCAATGCAGGGTTTGCCATGTGATCACATCCACTGCGCATCGCGATACACCCAGATTTGCAATACAGCACATGTGTGTAAGCCTGGGGAGTCATGGCCACAGAGGACACGGTGCCAGCACTGCCCCGGAGTGGCACTACTCTGAGGTGGGCTCCTTCAGACTCAAGTACTGTGCAGGGGTAGAGGTGGCATGTGCCTAAAGAAAGCTGCCTCTGCTCTGAAGTTTGTTTGGGAAACCAGGCAAAGACCCTGCAGATGTAAGAGCAGATATGCGTTTGCAGAAGACCCGAAACCAAAAGCCTAATTTTAAACAGACAGAGCTGAATACAGAAAGAAAAAGGGCCATGGTGAATGGCATTTCTGGGGTTAAACTGTGTTACTGAGGGTACAGCAAATTTGGAAGTCCTACTAGGGAACTTGTTGGAGGACAGTAGGTGAAAAGGCTGTTTTGAGCCTCCCAGAAGGGAGCTGGGTTCCACCAGCTGAACTGCTGCAAAGTGCAGCCAGGGATAGGCAATGAGATGTGAGGGGCAGAAGTCACAGGCTTTGGGTCACATAATCTAGACTGCATGTGTTCCTCTGCATCTGTGCGTGCATCTGCACGTGTGCATGTCTGCGTATCTAGCTCAACTAGTAGCTGAGGTGATGACCGTATCTACTAGAATAACCAAATTCACAATTCAGTAAAGAAAGGAAATCCTGAGCCTGAGCAACAGAGACTAAAGCAAAATAACATCCATTAGAGAGGGACAAAAATACTGCAAACCGGTAAAAACAGAGAGCAAGTAACAGCACTTCAGCAACAAAGGAGAAATAGTGTTAGCGCCAATAAATGTGCAATTAATAGTTGGGGAAAACACCGAATTATAGGGAAGATTGCAGACTTCATCCAGAAGCACGCGTTAAATTTAAGAAGTCAAGGATCTCAGCCTCAAAGTTTGAGAAGTCTTTGGAGTAAGAAACTGTAGAAGTTCTCATCTCTGCAGTGAGTCTGTGAATTAAAATGCAGAAGTTACCTGAAGGGTCATCCTACCAAAAATTGTTCCTTCAAACATGCCATTCTGTAAGCAATGGCACAAAATTTTATTAAAAAAAAAAAAATAAAGCAGTTTAAAAAAGGCAAACAGAGAAACTGCATTGGCCTTCCTATTGTGGGCAACATTTTCTTGCCAAATTGTGAGATAATTTGTATAACACGGGTCTTTACACTAAAATCCTAGTCTGATTTCATTCATTCAGGCTTCCCAAATTTCCCCCCACAGTCTTGCTGGCCTGGTTTCCTGCACAATGATAGTATTAACATTGACTGAAAACTTCGCATACATGATTTCAAGAAACATTTCTGAACTTTGGAAGAGACAAACACTTCTTGCTGCAGTGAGGTGTCATGCCAGCAAATATTAAAAGCACCAGACCTGCTAATAACAGTATCTGTGAAATAAGGGCAGTGCAAACTGCCTGAGCATTAAGGATGTTGCTTTTGTTGTGGAAAGGGAGTTTCAAAGCAGATTGCATCAAGTAGACAGATTGAACAGAGCAAAGAAATGATCCACTACATTAATAACTCACTATCTATTTTCCTCATAGTAATTATCTGCATTAATTCATCTCAGAAGTATAAATGTATAGGGGCTGCCAAGGGACGCGGTCAGAACTAGGAAGAGGGAAGAAAGAAGAGATACACTCCTGGCCAAGGTGTCATAGCCATGCAGGTACTGAGGTGCCAGTCAACATAGAGAAATAAAAAGAGGGTCTGGAAGTAGGCACAATACTGAAAGGAAGGCAGCTAGAGAAGGCAGTGAGTGGCACCAAAGCCCCTCTGTGAAGCTGGGCTGAAGGGGAACTGAAAAAGGGAGGAAAGGTCCTTTACTTCATGAGTGCCTGTTGCTGGTCACTACATCTTCCTGGCATGGGAGTACAGTTGCTAGAATGTTGCTAATACACACGAGGATGTCATAGAACTATTTTTTAACAGAAAAAATTTATGTGCTGGGTATTTTGTTGTCTGCCAATGCAATGTTGACATTCTTAAAGTCAAATGCAGCTTGGAACGCTCTCATATTAGCCATATGCAATGATTTACAACAGGATCCCAGAAAATAAGTATTAACATTTGATCAGGGTACTGGGTCACGATGAAAGATTCTTAGGGATCATAAGTAGACATAACCTCTGTTTTATAGCTTAGCTAAAAGATCCTTATGAAGCCAAAGAACCTATAATTAACTTTATAACAATATCTAGCAATGCAAGCACGTTGCTCAGGCTGCTTCCCAGTCACTCCCAGCAAAGTGCCAGTGAACAAAGCAAAATTGCTTGCTTTCTCCCCAAGTGGAAAATAAAATTGTCCTGAAAGAGACAGAAAGCTGAAAGGGAAAGGGAAATTGAAAGATTTAAGGGGAGATGACAGACAGAAGGGGAGAGAGGAAAATAACTACTGAGGAATATTTGTCTTGCTTCCTCCTATTTTTGTGTGTTATGGCTCTATTTTGGGCTGCAATGTTGCACAAGTTCCACAGCCTTTTCTTGTGTGCTATAACTCAGAGCCTGATGGATTTTGCCAGAAGAGGCTCCCACCTCTGTTTTGACTTTTGCATTCAGTGGCAGTACACACTTGTTTTTTCCCTTAGCAGATCTTCTGCAGAAAGGGTGCACGTTGCCTTCATCGCTTCCAGCAAAAAGAACATCCAAAATCCATAACCACACAATAACATCAGGGTGAGGCTTAGCCAGCCACAGATTTGGAAACTGATTTCAAACACAAGCAGTAGGTTTTCCCTCACATATAACTTTTCTATTTGTTTTCACACTTAAAATTCTCAGAAATAGTTCGGCATAGTCATACAAATAAAGCACAGTAAGCCCGCATGGAGCCCAGGGCATATAGCAAAGGGAGTGAGATTTATTAGAATTTTTAATGTAAGAAAAACATTTTAATTACTCCTGTGTAGGGAGTGGCTGCCTCTCTCAGCTGGGGTGAATGGGGGAGCTTAGTGGGGCCCTGTGTTGGATGAGATGAATGGAGCATTTCCAACAGCATCCCCACTGGGAGCATGAGTTTCTTAGGAGGGGGAAGTAGCATGCAGGACTTCAGCATAAGATTATGATTCAATGCATATTCTCTATTAGCTAGCTTCACGCAAAGGCACTGCGTACAACAGCAATGGTAGCTTGCAGTGACACAGCTCATAGCCCTTCAACACCTGAAACGCCTCACCTCACAGTGGGTATTGAAAGAGGAGCAGCTGTTATGGCTGGTGGCTTTTTCTCTACACCATCGCTGTAAAATGCTGCCTGTACAGGTGACAACGGAGCCCAAACCACAATTCCTGTATTTCCACAGTGTAGTCAAGCTTGACTAGCTCAAAAAATGTAGCTATGATACAAAGAGTCTCCCATGTAACCAGTCTTCCAGGTTCCTTCTTTAGTAGCTGTCAGTGACATGATCAAGCAATCGCATACCAGCCCTGCGTAAGCAAGTATCTCCAGTACATTAAGTACCATCCCACTGAGAAGTCACCCGCACCCTCCTGGACGCTTCAGTGGACTAAACCTTGGGAAATGAGAAACAGTCACTGGAAATGTCAGGCCAAGCTCAAGTATGCTATATGGAGGTATAAACAGAGTTTCAGGGGGTGATATTCACTTACACTAGGGCTTGTTTTACCCTGTGGCCTGAAAATACACTAAATGAACCATTAAATGAAGCAATGTGTGATGGAAGTTTGAGCAGATACCACGCACATGTCAGGGCTTCACCCCTTTAATTCTCTCCCCCAAGCTTGGGAGGGGGAGGGTGAGCGAGCAGTTTGCTGTATTTTGGCTATCAGACAGGGTCAAAACTGTGACAGAAGGGGATTGAGTTCCAGGGCTATCTAGTCTTTCTTTGTGAACTGAACAAACATAAAGTTGAAAATTCAAACTGATTTAAAAAACAAACAAACAAACAAACAAACAAACCAACCAAAAACAGATCCTGTGATTACAGGATCTCTGGAATGTCATTTCAGCCAGTACTGTTCTCCACAAAATAGTCTTGCTTGCAGGACTGATGCCACCAGAGCACTGTCACAAAGATAAGAAACACCTGCCTTTTCTGGTCCCCTCCTACAGGGATGTGACACTGCAGGGATACTGCGATAGCAATGCATCAGGAGAGCATGGAGTGCACTACGTGTGGCTTGCTCTTGGGAGACAACAAATCTGACTGCCACGGAGGACGAAGCAGAGTTTGGGTAACTGCACTTCAGGTAAGCACGAAGCTGTGGCATATTGCAACCAAGAAATTTCTTTGTAGTGGAAATATTTTTGACAGAAGGACCTATTTTGTTGAATCTATCTCCCATTCCAGTACTAGTTTTGGTTTTCTAGTACCAAGAAACACAACGTAGACCGCTAATGAGGCTTAAGGAGAAATTCAGCCATTTAGTTCTCTAACAACAGTCCTTTGAATACTCTACTGTGCTTTACCATGGGTACAAAAACAACTCAGGAGCGGCTGTGTCTTGTGAATGTACAGGCAGCCA